>NC_081425.1:89348440-89593440 GCF_949786415.1 Peromyscus eremicus | reverse complement strand
TGTCTGTCACCTTTGACTTCTAAAATTGCAACAGAATGGGCCTTGCGATAAGAAAACACATTGTCTCCCATGAACTTGAAATTCCACTTAGCAATCTAGTTGACTTACATGAAGACAGTTCTACCAAAACCTTTCTCCAAGTCTAGATGTTCTCTGTTCTAGGTAATTAAACACCGTGAGTGCTTTAGTTAGGGTTTCTATTGCTGTGAAGAGACACCCATGATCATGACAACTCTTATAAGGAAACATTTAATTTGGGCTGGTTTACAGTTCAGAGGTTTAGTTCATTATCCTCATGGTGGGAAGTATGGTGGCATGCAGGCAGACATGGTGCTGGAGAGGTAGTTGAGAATTCTATATCTGGGTTGGCAGACAGCAGGAAGAGAGTGCCACACTGGGACTGGCTTGAGCATCTGAAACCTCAAAGCCCATCCTCAGTGACACATTTCCTCCAACAAAGCCACACCTACTCCAACAAGGCCATACCTCCTAATATGGCCACTCCCTGTGGGCCTATGGGGGCCATTTTCATTCAAATTACCACAATGAGTGATCTGCTATCAGTCTTCATGGAAAAAAATGAATACATTCCAAGAAAAAGTATTATAGTGCCCGTAGTCTTGGATTATACTGCAGAGAAACAACATCAATGCCAAAACTTAGGAGGAGGAGGAGGAGGAGGAGGAGAGGACCAAACACCAACACATTCCCACACAGCATAGCCTTTGAGTGGATGAGAATGGAGACTGCAGCTACAGATTGTTCAGAGAAGAATGATTAGAATATTCCACAGTGAGAAGGCTGAGACTCTGCACAAGAAGAGCATGGGGTTCAGTAACTGAGCATGAAGAAAAAAAGACTATAAAGAAATGGCTAATTGGAACTTCGAAAGATTGACAAGAGAATATCACCAAGTGAAATAGAAGGAACTGACAAAGCAGAAATGGACAGTTAGAAAAGAGAAAATTGAGTTCAGGACACACACACACACACACACACACACACACACACACACACAGTTGGAATGAGGGCAATAACATAGATTTACAAGTTTTAGCTCACTGTTTTGCTCGGGCTGACTTTGAACTTGTGAATCTGTCTCTGTTTTCTAAATACCAGGATTATAGGTGTGCACCACCTTGATCCTGCCCGTTTACAGATTACATTAGCAGAATATTATGCTCAACTCTGTAGCAAGTCTTTCTCTGTACCATCAGCTCCCAAATAACTACATGGAGACTTATTATTATGAAAACTTGACCTTAGCTTATGCTTGTTCCACTAGCTCTTATACCTTAAATTAACTCATTTATTTTAATGTACATTCTGTCACGTGGCTCATTACCTCATCTCTCTGTACTGCTCATGGTGCTTCCTCCGTGTCTGGCTGGTGACCCCATCCTTTTTCCTCCCTGCGACCTGTAGAGGAAAGTCCTGTCAATAGAAAAAAAAGCTTTTACGATAACTAGGATGGAGACTCCTGGGGTATGACGAAGAGCTGCAGCGTGTGATAGAGTCAAGCAGGAGGCTTACGAGTGTGGTTACCATTCACACTTAAAATGTGGGCCAGGTCAGTTCTGTTCAACAGGAAATGAAAAAGAAGAGAGAAAGAGAGGGATTATAAAGGAGCATACATTTATTAAAGTATCGCTGTCTATGGGTGTGATCGTTCCCACAGCAAGCTGAAGACTCCGTAGTAACTCTCCCACCAGCTCAGTGCGTCCTGGCTGCCAAGCCTCTGCAAAGAGCTTCATTGGCATGATTCCATTCAAACCCCAAGATTCTGGCGAGGTGCATCTGTCACTGTCTATTTATCAGATAAGGAAACTGCTCTGGCTCCAGGAAGGTTAAGCGACGGCGTTGGGTGAGGCAGAAGAGCCAGGGTCGCCCCGAGCCATTTGCTTTACAGGCAAAGCAGCTCTTTTTCAAAAGATGCCAATCTATGATACATACATACATGCTTAAAAGCAATAGTATTTGTGTAGAACATCAGGTGGTTTGAAAATATCAGGGGAAGGCACATTCTAGTCACCATGGCAATCAGAATTATGTATTAATAAACAGTATACTTAAAAACAGTACAAGGAAACAGTACAAGGAGCCGGGCGGTGGTGGCGCACGCCTTTAATCCCAGCACTCGGGAGGCAGAGCCAGGCGGATCACTGTGAGTTCGAGGCCAGCCTGGACTACCAAGTGAGTCCCAGGAAAGGCGCAAAGCTACACAGAGAAACCCTGTCTCGGAAAAAAAAAAACAAAACAAAACAAAACAAAAAAAAAACAGTACAAGGAAAACACAAAATATCGAGAGGCAAAGAGAAAGAATGCACGCATGGAGTGACATGCACATGTATAACTTGGAAATTATTGTTCTAACATTCCAGTTATCCTAGGGGCTTGCTGTGTAGCCTAGACTAGGTCTCAAACTAAGGACTTCTTGCTTTAGCATCCTGATTACTGGAGTTACAATATGTATTATGGTGTTTTTATAAATACTATAAATTAATATTTTTGTCAATACAACCACATTGCTATTATTATTATTTCTCTGTTTTGTAGCACTGGGATTTGAACCCAGGACCTAATGCTATGAAAATGCTTTATCACCGGAACTATTACCCAGCCCTTAAAATTATTCTCTTAAGAAAATTATTTAACTTTGAAATATTACTATATTAGATAAATCATAGTGTCACATAAAAAATTTTCTTTGGAATTAAATGTTATTTTTTCAATAACATTCTCTCCCTTCCTCTCTTTCTCTCTTCCTCCCTCCCTTTTGTTCTTTTAGTGTAAATACCATTAATGTCTCCAATGCCCTGAGTGCCTCTCACTGGGCCCCGCCTCTTACATTTCTACCTCCTCCCAGAGCTGCCCAGATGCACAGCCAAGCTTGTGACATGTGTGCTTTGTGAGACATTCAAGATCCAAACTCCAGCGCTGGTGGGGGCTCCCCACAGAGTAAGATCTGTTTGGTTTTTTTGTTTGTTTTTTTTTCTCCTTTAAAATTTTATTTAATGTATTTGTATGTTTGTTTGCATATGTATATGTACACCACATATGTGCCTGGTGCCCACAGAGGCCAGAAGAGAGCATCAGATCAGTTATAAGTGGTTGTAAGCTGTCATGTGGGTGCTGGGACCCGAACCCATGACCTCTGCAATGCTCTTAACCACTGAGCAATCTCTCCAGCCTCAAGTTCTGCTCTTTTTAGAAAACTTGTTGCTAAATATTGAGCAGCATGTCACTGGCTTAGGAGCATGTTAGCAGGCTTCATACATGTTCTTTCTCCCTCTCTCTGTCTCTCTCACTTTCTATGTGTGTACATAAATTTCAGCAAAAGAGGGAGAAAAATCACATTGTAGTTTCCTATATATGATTAGAATAAGTGAACCAGGTGTAGGGTTTCAGGCTTGTAATTCCTACTCAAGGAGGCTAAACCAGGATGATAAAGAGAGTTCAAGGCCAGAAAAAGCAATTTCCCAGAGCTGGCAGTGTGGCTCAGTGGTTCATTGCTTATGTGGCATGTTCAAGGCCATGTACTCAATCTCAAAAAACAAGAATAAATGGGTTGCAGAACACACCCTGTCTCGACTTCAGTGCTACCCGAGGTGAAGAGGGTTTCCTTGTGGTAAATACAAGAGTGAGCATGAACTTTCCCTTGATGAACAGACAGTATTTCAAGTCTGCTGACATTTACCCTGGTAAAAGTGGGGTCAGTAAAATGCCCCAAGAAGACAATGCTTGTCCGTTGTTGCAACAGAGTGGGAGAGGGTAATAGCCCTTCAAAATAAACTCATGCTTTGGAGAGAGGATGCTGAAAACGGGTAGGTAATTTGAGGCTGAAGATGATGTAAGTGTACCTTCTATAAAAACCAGAGCATGTGGCTTCAAAAGCTGGAAACAAGAAATTCTAACTTTATGTCATAGTTAGCTTCAGCTGTTAACTTGACACAAACCTAGAGTCACTTGGGAAGAGGGGAACTCAACTGAAGAATTGCCTCCATCAGATTGGCCCATGATGCAGTTTCCTAATTGCTAACTGGTACAGGAGGGCCCAGCTCATGGTGACATCCCTAGGTGGGCCTGGGCTACATAGAAAAGCTGGCTAAGCGTGAGCTGGGGACAAGCCAGTAACCAGTGTTTATCCCTCCATGGTTTCTGTTTCAAGTTCCTTCCTTAAAGGACTGTAACCTGTAAGCCAAAAAAAACCAAAAAACAAAAAAAAAACAAAAAACAAAAAACAAAAAAACCCTGTTGTCTCCCCAAGTTGGTTTTGCTTAGTGTTTTATCAAAACATAGAAACCAAACCAAGACACCGTACAAAAATCTTCTAAAATGAACTAACCTGTTGCCATTGTGAGAAGATGAAGCCTTCAAATTATTTTACAGGATCAGCTAGCTGGCATCAGTACTCTCGCAGCTAAGACTTTTGCGTGTGAGTGAATAGGACCGGCCTGGAACTCGTAACCCTCCTCCAAGTGCTGAGATCGTAAGTGTTGCCGGGATGGATCTGATTCAAGTGTGTTCTCCAAAGGTCCAGCTGTTGGAAGCTCAGGACTCAGTGCGGTGATATTTCTTGGAGGTAGAACCTTCAAGAAATGGAGCCTAGGCCATCAAGATGGTTCAGCTGGTCAAGGCACCTGATACCAAGATCTATGACCTGAGTTAGTTAGATCAATAGAACCCATGTGGTGTGAAGAGATAACTGACTCCCCAAAACTGTCTTCTGACCTACACACACACACACACACACACACACACACACACACACACAAATAAATAAAATAAAATGTCAAATAAAGTGTATAAATAAACATTAAGGATGGATATCTAAATATTTTTGATGGTAACATGATTAAAAAAAAGGGTGACATTAGCTTAATGGACAAGCCCAAACTCAGCTGTGACATAAAAATGCTTTTATTATCTGATCCAACTACATTTGGATCTTAGTCTCCCCGCCCCGCCAAGACCCATGTTCTGAATTCCACCACAGGGACGGTGCATGCTGATAGGTCCCCGAGTTCCCAACCTCCCCCACCCACCCCTGCTCCTGCTTGCCTTTCTGAGCTCAGTTCAGCCCTTTACCCCGATGAGCGCATTCCAGAAGTCCCGGCTGGGTATATTTTCTGCATACACCTTTAAGACATTGGTCCTATGATTTTGTTATCATCTAACATTTGATTGCCTACTGACCTTGAGGACCATGCTTTATGTTATCTTCTGTCTTTATTTTTAAAAATAATTACTTTTTTCTTTCTTTTTTTTTTTGACAGACACAGGTCTTACTACGTAGCTCAGGCTGGCCCGCCCTCACCGCCCGCTTATCTCAGCCTCTCAGGTACTGGGATCCAGGCATGCATACACCACCATACATGGCTTATCTTTCCTCGTGTCCCAGTGCAGAGTGTGGTACCCCTTTGCCATTGCAGGAATGAACAAATGACCAAAGAGAAGGCACCATTGCCTTAAGACTGTGTGATGTGTTACGTGTGCAATGGCCGCCAGAGGGCGACAGAAGAACAGCGTCCAGTGAATTGCAGCCCTCCAGAAGAACTATGGGCTGTGGATTTCAGGATTATTTTAGGGCTGGCAGGGAAGTCCCTTGGTCATGGAGGCCTCTAAAGGAAACAAGGATTTTAAGCAAATCCTTCCAGGGAAGCATGGTGATATTTAGAGTTTTGAAAAGTTGAAACATTTGAATATTTTGAACTTGGAAAGTTCAGATTCTGCTTCCAGCTCTAACGTCACTCTGCACGTCTGATTCCAGATAAGATTCTGGATTTGGGAAGGGTTAGTTTGAAAATCTGACAAATGGGTGGTATGATGTCCTTTGTCTCCCAGGAGCGCTTTGAGAACCATAGACAGTAAAGCAAATAAACAACCAGAAATTGTAAAATACCGAGATAACTGAAAAAGTATAATCTGAATTAGAGAGGTGAATGGCAGTAGCTCCCATCTCCTTGTTCTAACATGTGAATTGAAGCCAGTGAATCCCTGCTGGTCAGTGGGTACGGATGTGTGATGGGACATTAAGCTGGGAGGCTTGAGACAGTCTTAACCATTCCGCTCCCGCCTGGTCATCTCAGGTAGACTGCCTGGCCAGCTCATCCGCCCGCCCACAGCGTCTCCTCTCCCTGGAAACTTCACAGATGCTATTGCAACCGCCAAGAGCCAAGTTCATTTCAACACTCTTAGTGTCTAGTCGCGTCCCCGTGTATTGTTTTAATGAACAAATATTCGAAAACATTTCAGATATACTTGTATTATAGGCATATTGAACCTACGCAAACTGGACTGTGCAGTCTCAGCAAGAACAACAAAGAAACAAACTCCTCAAACCCTCGCACGTGGCAAACAAAACTAAATTCACATTCATTTGATAGCATTGCTGATTAGAGGCAATCAAAGGCTGAATCTGGATGTGATGCTCTCCTCGGTGGGCCTCAAATCCTACAAAAGCCTCCAAAACACAGTGTGTTTTCCTGCTTCTGGGTAGTTTGAAGGGTTTTATTTTTTGTTGTGTGTGTTCATGTGTATGTGCATGTTCAAGTGTTCAAGTCCTGTGTGCATGTGTGAAGACCAGAGATCAACCTCAGTTACTGCCCATCTTGTTTTTTTCTTTTCCTTTTCCTTCCTCCCTCCCTCCCTCCTTCCTTCCCTTCGTCCCTTCCTTCCTTTCTTGAAACAACATCTCACTACATACCTCTGGCTGGCCTAGAACTTGCTATATAGACCAGGCTGGCCTCAAACCCTCTACCTTGTTTTTTGAGACGGGATCTCTCACTGGTCTCATGCTCACAGAATAGGCTAGGCTGCCTGGCTATCAAGCCCTAGGGATCCTGTGTTGCCACCTGCCTGGCACTGGCATTACCAGTGTGTACCATCATACCCCGTTTCTCACTATAGGTTCTGGGTACCATATTCAGGTTCTCACACTCACATGACTAGCATTTAGCAGCTAAGCTATCTCCCCAGCCTAAAGAACTTTAAAGGGAATACGGGTAATAATTTTATCTTTTTTTTTTTTTTTTTTTTGAGACAGAATTTCTTTGTTTCTCTATGTAGCTTTGGAGCCTGTCCTGGAACTCACTCTGTAGCCCAGGCTGGCCTTGAACTCACAGAGATCCACCTGCCTCTGCCTCCCGAGTTATATTTTTGTCTTTAAACCAACTCACCATGGAAGGTACTAGCCCACAGATAGAAGGTCTGTGAAACATCTTAACCCAGTATGAGAAACTTCTGTGGGAAGTACCATGCTAGCCTAGAAAGGCTAAGACTCAGCGGCTCCCAGAGATTAAGGTGGAGCCCACGTCTCCCGCCTGCTTCAAGACCAATGTTCTTCACCCCAGAGCTGTGTAAGTTAGCATGCCTTTCATTCTAAGGGCTGGCCTCCACGCCATCCCTGGAGATTCTGTGGACTTAACTATGCACTAATTTGGGGGATACTCTTTCAGGCAGAACCCATCTTCACACAGTTTTGCTTACTCACAGTCCTTCTTGGTTATCTTTTCCTTTCTAATCCTTACGGTCCTTTTTTAAATGATTTCTTTGTTTTTATTTTCTGTGCATTGGTGTTTTACCTCCATGTATGTCTGTGTGAGGATGTCAGATCCCCTGGAACTGGAGTTACAGACAGTTGCAAGCTGCCGTGTAGGTGCTGGGAATTTAACCCGAGTCCTCTGGAAGAGCAGCCAGTGTTCTTAAAGGCTGAGCCATCTCTCCAGCCCCTATTGTGTTACGTTTACATTAGAATCAGAGTGTGAGCTGGAAGACATTTTCCAAGCCAGTTTTGAATCTCAGCCTGGCAACCAGAACCATGTGGGGAAAAACCTGGGCAGCCTTGAGAAAGCCACCAGCATCTGATCTCCTTCCTTCCTTCCTCTGAAACACGGAGGCCAGATGCATCCTATCCCCCGAACTCTCTGACCTAGCTTTTGAGTTTCCTTTTCCTCTTAGGTTAGGCTCCCCTTTCTTGGCACTTTTAGCCAAGACTCTTTGAAGACCAAAAGAAAGGAAAGCCTTTCTCTCAAGCAGTGTGCTGGGCGAGGCAACTGGAAGTGTGTCAGAACAGGCACGCTCATGCCCGTTCACTCACTCACATACCCACCAAACTGACCTTGCTTGAGACGCCTGCTTGCAGCCACCTACCTCCCTGGTCTTCCTGGCCGGTGAAGAGACCACTTTTTTGAGAGAGAAAGTCCAGCATTGAACCTTCACAACACCAGGCTCCAAAACCCAGTGGAAGCTGTGGAAAACAGGATGATCGGGACCCTCATGGCTTGTTGACAGTCTTGGAAAATGTTGGAAGAAGAATTCCAAGATGGCTGGAGTTTCCTCTGGCTCCCCTGGCTAGGTGGCCTGAGCCTTCATGAGGAGAGTTTTGTCAGATCTGAAGGAGATAGGAACATACCAGAACAGGCTGTGGAGAAGTCTGCTTTGGAGGTCTTTAAAAGTAGTGTGACTCTTTTCATGATGGCCTCAAACTCACAGAAATCCTCCCGCCTCTATCTCCCAGGTGCTGGGATAAAATATATGTGCCATCCACCCTGCCCAAACTCCTCTATGGATGCATCTTCAAAGCAGCTTTTTCTTTTTGCAGCTAAAATTTTTGAAGAAAGACAAATGTGCACCCAGAAAGTGTTCTCATCCTCCATCTTTGAGGCAAACTGAGCATGCCCAAACTCTTCTTGACTTTGAGCTCTACCTGTCTGAAAAAAACGTGTCTGCCGTCTTTCCTTCTTGAACTATCACTTCAAACTGGGCATGCTCAGGAATGCGCCCACCTAATGAGCTTTCTCACGTGACTGTGTAGGCACCCCAGGTAATATCTCCATGCTCTGTCTGCTCAGGGAGGGAAGCAGCTCCGGTGCTGTCCTTCCCTGTTGCAGGAAACAAATCTTTCTCCATTCTTCTCGGCTTTTCGTCCAACAAGATGCGAGCCCACTGCAATAGGTTATGTAGTAGGAGAGTGGGCACTGAGTTGTCAAGGGAAGGAGGACCTGTGAGAAGAAAATATTCTGGCTTCCCTGCTTAGGTGTGAATGGAAACTGACAACTGATGTTCACTGAAAGGGAGCAAATGTCCTTCTGTTTGTCTTTATTTGGGGGAACAAGGCATTTGTTTCTTTTTCCAGGAGCTTACACATTCATCAATATGCACACTCAGGCATTTTGGGTATACCCATGTGCATGCTCATGCATGTGCATTGTAGGGGCCAGAAGTAAATGGTGAGTGTCTTCCTCTATCTTGATCCACTTTATTTTTGGAAACAGGTCTCATGCTGAACCTTCAGCTTACCAGTTGGATAGACTGGACAGCCAGCAAGCCCTCAGGCTACCCCTGCTGTACCTCCCAAGCCTGTAGTTACAGTTCTGTGTCCATGCTTGGCTTTGATGTGGATTCTAGGGCTTGAATTCAAGTCTTCACACTTGAGGGTCAAGTACTTTACCCACTGAGCCATGCCCCTAATTCCTGGCTCCATTAAAGAATTCCTATTTATGTATAGTGTATGTACCTATGTGAGTGTATGCCACCTGTGTGTAGGTGCCCATAGAGACCAGAAAGAGAGTATCTGGTCCTTTGGAACTGGAGTTACAGATGGTTGTGAGCTGCTATATATGGGTGCTGGGAACTGAGCTCAGGTCCTCTGGAAGAGCAGCAGCAAGTGCTCTGAACTGCTGAACTGTCTGTTCAGGCTAATTTTTATTTTTACTTTATTGTATGTGTATGGATGTTTTTCCTGCATGTATGTCTGTGTGCCAGGTGTGTGCCTGGTGCCCACAGGAAATCAGAAGAGAGTGTCAAATCCCCTGGGACTGGAGTTACAGGTGGTTGTGAGCCACCACTGAGCCACCACTGAGAATTGAACCCAGATCCTCTGGAAGTGCAGCCAGTGGTCTTAACCACTGAGCCACCTCTCCAGCCTCACCCCCACCTTCATTTTTAAGAGAAGAAACCACAAAGTTGTCCAAACCTGTTATTGAACTCCAGCATGAAATTTAGATTTGGTCTTTACCCAAAAGTCAATCTTTTAGAAGAATTTTGAATTAAGCTATTCGTGCAAATTTGGATTTCAAGTATGAAAAATCCCCAGTTTTCACTTAAAAAGAAATAAAAGCCTGTGCATTATGTGCCAAAAAGCTATCAAATGTTGGAGACCGTGAGCTTCAAACTTGGATGGATAAAATGGTCACTGAAGGAGGAAATATGAGTCAAAGGTCAGTAAAGTAGCCACACTTGTAGTGCATTCGGCTCATGCAGGCCTAGCACAGGGTACTGGTGGACGATACCATGCATCTCACCTGACTGATCTCTGGGCAGGGGCCTCCAGCTGTGGAGTGCTCATGCTTAGGTAGACCCTTACCTCTTGGCTGGGTGATTGCGATGGACTGTATGTGGCTTCCCTAATTCAAGTCTGTAGCTTTTAAATCCCAGATATGATCAGGTCATATTCTTATTGGTAAACCTGTGTATCCGCGTTGACCTCAGGATAAACCAACACCTCAAGCATCCTTAAGAGCTGACAGGCTTGATCTGGCTCCCATTCACTCCCTGGCTCCGTCTCCGTCTCTAACCACACCCAAACTGTCCCCCCCCCCCCCCCCGGCCCTTCCCAGTCGCTCTGACTCCATGGTGTTGCAAGAATGTTCACTCTCCCTAGCCCAAGTCCTCGGACAGGCTGTTCTTTCTGTTGGAACCGCATCTTAGCCCCAGTTCTTGTTTGTCCACCAAGAACCACTGCACACGTCACCTCTTCCAGGAAGGACAAAAGATACCTCCTCTGGAGGCCCATAGCAGTTGGGAATCTGTCATGGTGTAGAATAGTCATCAGGGGACATGTCTATCTCCTCCTCAACAGTAACATTCCTAATGCTGTCTTCAATTCTGTTTTCCTAACCTCTGACACAGAGCACCTGGCTTATAATTGATGTTTAATAAACCATTATCAATTAGAAAAAACTGGACTGGGGATGTGGATTAGTTGGTAGCATGCTTGCCTGGCACACAGGAAGCTCTGAGTTCAGTCCTCAGCATTACATAAACTGGGCTTTGTGATGCATTTGGGAAGCAGAGTTAGGAGGATCAGAAGCTCATCATTATTAGCCACATAGCAAGCTCAAAGCCAACCTGGGCTGCATGAGATCCTATCGAAAACAGAACAGAACTGTAATTCTCCCTAAACTCCATCTATGTTTCGTACCAAGGGAAGAAATCAGAGAAAGGTAGGGTGGCTGGGCTTTTAGAAGGGCCCACGTTATGGAGACATGGAGATGATTTTATGTTCATGTCATAGTTTTACCTAAAATTAATAGATCTCTATACAATGGGGTCCCAAGACTATCTAAATCCACAGGAACTAAGCATGCTGTTGTTACTGTTTTTAGAAGTGAAGCCACCATGGACTGTGTGTCACAGAGTTTGGAATTCACTTATTTAATTAACAAGGATATTTTAAGTTCCAACTGGGCTGAGCCTTGGGCATATTTAAACATGAAGACATGGCTTGTTTTCCCCAAGGGGCTTGTAGTGGGGTGGGGCATGGTAATGGGGTTTGGTTTTGATTTGATGCTATTGTTACTTAAGCCCTCTGGAAGCAAAGGGTTCTTTGGAGGGAGTGCTGAGGAACTCAGCCAACCAGTGTCAAGTTTGTTCCAAGAAATTTTTATATTTTTTTTTCCTGAAGAAAAACAATGCACAAAGCACACCCAAGAGCTTAAATATAGACGGGATATTAGTATCCCCACCATGGGAACAGAACATGTTTTTAAACAAATAGCACATTAACTTAACGAATAAACAAGAAGATCCAAGAGGCAGATACTTGGAAATTAGAGAATTCAAACCATGGACTTCTGGTATACCTCAATCACCAGGAGTGAGTGTGGTTTTCTCTCGAGACACAATCTGTCCCTTAAGTCTATAGGAATCACGGTCCAGACTTTTTTTTATGGAGATAAAATGTCCTTGAGTGAGATGTTTGGTTAGGATGGAGGACAGAGGGAATCCAGGACGGGCTTACTGCCTCATAGGTCAGGCTTTAAGTATACCAACTCATGTTTGAGGCACAGTTGGCATTGGTACTGGAAAGGATTGCAACACATAGACAGTCCCAGCAACTGGACCTATGTCAGTGGTCAAAGGAATTTAGGATGGATACTACAGGCAGAAATTGCTTTGGCATAAAGCAAAGAGCAGGCAAAAGTGCTGAAGCTCTTTTCTGCTGTCCACTCAGCTCTCCGATCTGAGCAACCACTCTCCTCTATGTATGTGCTAAGAGGTAGAATTCTGAGATCTAGAAATATATTTAAAAGAGAATCTGAGGATGGCTATTTGCTTTTCTAATAATCAGAATATTGTAAATTATTGACTCCACATATTTTCCTGATTTCTATCCATATCCTCTGCTATCTATATTTCTTTGTGTGTATTTATTTTTACTCCCTAACCTAGACTTGCTCTTTGGCCAGTGAGGTACAGGAGCAATTGATGGCGTAACTGAGTGGAGCCTAATCTCAAGGGATAAAAGCTGGTTCTACTTGCTACTCTTGTATCTCTTCCATCACAAGAAGAGATTTACCTAGATAGCTGCTGTCCTCTACCCACAGTGAACATACACGCAGCAAACAATGAACCCCCAAATCAGTGAAGAGCTGAGCTGGATCCTTAGCTTGGGGCAGAGCCATCCAGTTGCCATCAACCTACATTCCCAGAGTCATAGCCAACTCTAAAATCCAGAAGCAAAAGTGAATGTTTGTAGTTTATGTCACTGAATTTCAGTTTGCTTTGTTATGCAGCAATAACTGACCGATACAAGACCACCCTGTTGGTACAAGACAGCGTCTTGGCCCATATTTATTTTATTCTTTCCTATTTGTGTATGCAGCTCCTCTGTGTCCTGATGGGGTGTCTGTGTAACTGTGATGGAAAGTCCAGTTTGCAGATCACCCATGTGGTAGACATTGAAAGAGAGGAATTTAGATTAGGGTTGTAGTTGGTACTTGTCTTAGCTAAGGTTTTTATTGTTGTGAAGAGACACCATGACCATAGCAACTCTTATAAGGAAAACATTTGATTGAGGTGGCTGACTTAGAGTTTCAGAGGTTCAGTTCGTCATCATCGTGGTGGGACATGGCAACATGCAGGCAGACATGGTGCAGGAGCTGAAAGTGCTACATCTTGCAGGCAACAGGAAGTCAACTGAGACACTGGGCTGAGCATAGGAAACCTCAAAGCCCACCCCACGGCAACACACTTCCTCTAACAAGGCCATACCAACTCCATCAAAGCCACACCTCCTAATAGTGTCACTCCCTGTGAGATTATGGAGGCCAGTTGCATCAAACTACCACCAGTACTCATGGGTTTTAGTTTGTCTTTGTGAATTCACATCTTCCCAGATTGTTGTTTTCTTTGCTCCCCCCTCCTTCATGCTCAGCTGTCCTTCATGCTCAGCCATAGCAGCTCCAACACTGACCCTTCGCAGTGCAGAGATGACATCCTTGTGCAGCTTCATCAGCTCCCTTATTTCTCAGGTCCAATTTCCACAGCAATTGATCATTATAGAGACGCTTCCCCGATCAAGCCGGTCCACGAGCAAGGCCTGCAGGTATGCTTACTGTTGCCAGGAGACGGAAAACAAGGCAGTGAAACTCTTTACAGTGCAAAGGCCTTTGTCAAACTTCACATTCACCATGGCTGTAAGTATTTTGACTCTCAGCCACCACCCTTAGCCACCCCCACCATCTTCTCAGAACTTCTTTGTGGGAGGACTTTGGGCAAGAGAGAATGAGTGTTAACTGATGAAATCATCACAGAAAAAAAAAAAAATCCAATTCCCGGCTTTGGGGCACCGATGGGTGGGGTTAATCATGGATTTGTCATCTGATTTTAAATTCAAAGCAGCAGGAGTTTCCTATAAAGACAAGAGAAAAATAACCTTATTTACCTCAGTATTTCTATTTTTATAATTTCTCAGAACAGGTTGTACAGACCAATACCAATGTTATGAAGATGGAGTCAGATGGAACAGAACCATAACAAGAGCAGGTCATAACTCAGAAGTGAGGTGGCCCAGCCCACTGGGAGGTGGTCTCAAAGCAATGAAAACAAGCTCCGTATGCACATGGGATAAACAACCTCTGCCACAGACCTGGAAGTTTGGGAAGTGACTCATTGTCAGGAATGAGCCCCTTTGGAGGCTGACACAAGCATTCCTTTTATTTTCCCCTTGTGACTTGGCCACTGGGAGATGCTGCTGCAGCCATGTGCATGTTGCTCTGGCGTTTACTGGGTAGGCACTGGCCTCTCCTGCCCCATGTGGTCTGGTCTTTTTGCTCTTGGTATCCCACTGTCCTCAGGGGTAGCCATGATCTAAAATCAGTGGATTTCTTGGTATGTGGGGAGAAAGTATGAGGAGTCTCCTTTGTAAGAAGGACCCACTGTTTGGACTGATGTGCTGTGACTGAGTCCCCCAGAGCAGCTAGCTATGAACAGAACAGCTTCAAACAGAGTCAGGCAGCGTAAGAAGGGATTGAAAAAGAACCTGGAGTTCCAGGCTGGAGGTGGAGGCAGTCAGTAGGAGATGTCTGCAACCTAGAAGCAATGGCTGGGGTCAGGGTCACAGCTGGGGAGGGTTGGAGGCTTGCAGGAGAGCCAGGGCAGGAGAAATTTGGGCCAGAGCTGTGACAGGTCTGAGGGTACGTCACCAGAGGCTCTGACTGGGTGCACTACCATCCTTCTTCCTCCTTCTGAGTGTGTCTCATCACCAGGACTCTGAAGATGTGTCACCCAGAGAATCCAGGCCCTTGGGTGCACAATTCAGAGACAACAGTGTTCGAAATTGCATTATTCCTAACAGCTCTGATCATGACAGCAAGCTAACAACCTCAGGTGCAGAATGCATCAGAAAGTGGTTGTGTATTACTTATAAGTCAATCAAGGCTGACTTCTACAGTAAAATGCTGTCAGTTCATGCTTTCTAGGTTCACCAACTGGGTAACTTAGACCCAAATAATTTGTTTTGTTTTGAAGACAGGATTTCTCTGTGTAGCCCTGGCTGTCCTGGAACTCACTCTGTAGACCAGGCTAGACTCGAACTCAGAGATCCACCTGCCTATGCCTTCTGAGTGCTGGGATTAAAAGGTGTGAGCCACCACCTCCTGGCACAACCAGAAGAAAACTTTAATTTAAAAAAATTCATTTTTTCCTAGACACCGTCTCTGTCCCAGGCTAGCTCCAAGTCTCTATCCGGAACAGGATGGCCTTGAACCCCATGTCCCAAGTTCTAGAATTACAGGCGTGTGCCACCACCCCTGGTTTATGTGGCACTGAGGATCAAAGCTGGATAAACACTGCACCAACTGAGTTACATCCCCAGCCTGAAGGTTTGTTCTCTCACAATTCGGGGAGCTAGAAGTCTGAATCAAAGGATCAGCAGGTTGGTTCCGACTGGAGCCTCTAAGGAGCATTTGTTCCCTGCCTTTCCCCTTCAGCCGCAGCTGCCAAGCTCTGACACTCTCTTACAGCTCTGTCACTACTAGCCCCACCCCCGGCACCACAAGACCTCCGGTTCTCTGCCTTTGTTCGAACAGCCTTTCCATCAGGACAAGCTTTCCAGCTTTAGGACCCCACTCCCCCCAATCTGACATGAACTGGTTCTGACTTAACTGATCCTGTTTTCAAACAAGATAACAGTCTGAACGGGAACTTGGGGGTACACTGTTTTACTCAGTACAGTCCCCGAGGGCTGTGGACACGGTAAGCCACAGTGCACGCCACGCTCTGGATGAAACAGTACAGCAGTGGAAGAAGGCACAAAAGAACATAAAGTGTGATGTGACGTCATGAAGCTCAAAGCCGGGAGAACTGAGCTGTGGTGTTTACGGACATACGCTTTGCTGATGATGTTACAAACGAAAACCAGATAAATTTGGGACAGTGGGAGGGAAACAGGGAAGGGAATGTGAGAGAGGGTTTGGAGGTTGCTGGAACATTCCATTTCTTCATATGGCTGGTGACTACAGGCGAGTTCAGTTTTGAGGTTCCGTTGAGGGGTTTCCTTTTCTGGTTGCCTGGGGTGGGTTGGCTTGTTTGTTCTTGTTTTGCAGCAGCACAAGGGGTGTTAGGGTAGCCAGCAGATTCAGCCACAAGCTGCTGGGGCTTCAAAAAACGTCCCCTCTGGACTTCAGTGCTCTCACCTACGGAATGAGGAGGCTGGATGCGATGATCGCCGAAGGCCGGTCCTGGGTGCAGAACTCACGGTTCTGTGAGAAGACAAGGCCTCCAACAGCATGAGGGAGGCTTGGTGGCATCTGATTAGTCTTTAAAGCTGGAAGGACCCAGATTTGAGTTTTAACTCTGTTCTTTCTCCTGGGGATCCTGGTCAGATGATATAGTTTCCTTAGCTCTAACATGTGTGTAAAGAAGAGCCTTTCTCACAAGAGCAAATCAAGAGGAGTGGTTAGCATAGGATGCTTAGAGTCTAGGAAGCCACAGTATGTCATGTGATTTCAACAAATTATTCTAGAATAATACCAGTTGTGTAGCCAAGAGTCTTCATAGAATTTTATTTTTATTTAATTAATTTTACTTTATTTCATAGATTTTATTTTTAATTATGTATGTACCCTAGTTAGGGTTTCTATTGCTGTAACAAAGCACCATGACAAAAGCAAGTTGGAAAGGAAAGGGTTTCTTCTGCTTATACTTCGACATCATTGTTCATCGCTGAAGGAAGACAGGACAGGAACTCAAACGGCAGGAACCTGGAGGCAGGAGCTGATGCAGAGGCCATGGAGGAGTGCTGCTTACTGGCTTGCTCCTCCTGCCTTGTTTAGCTTGATTTCTTATAGAACCCAGGACCACCAGCTCGGGATGGCCCCACCCACAATGGATTGTGCCCTCCCTGATCAATAACTAATTAAGTAAATGCCTTACAGGCGTGTGTACAGCCCGATCTTATGGTGGCATTTTCTCAATTGAGGCTCCCTCTTCTCTGATGACTAGCTTGTATCAAGTTGGCATAAAACTAGTCAGCACAGTATGCGTGTGTGGGTCTGTGCGTGTGAGTACAGTGCCTGAAGAGGCCAGAAAAGGAGTCAAATGCCCTGGAGCTGGAATTACAGGCTGTTGTGGACTCTGGTTCTCTGCAAGAGCAGTATGCACCCTTAATCATGAGTCAGCTCGCCATCCCTTGTAATATGGTCTTTAATTCCCACCTTGCCTCTCTTAGTCACTTGTCTCCTGAGTGTTTACAGATCATAACTTTGGGGCAAAGCAATAGAGAATAAGTAGCCTGATCAAAGTGGTTCTTTAGAAAGAACCCTTTTCCATGACTGGCCCTGCCAGCCCCCAGTTCCACTCTGGTGGGGAAGGAACAGCTCATTGGCACAGTCCATGGTACATTCTTCCACACAGAACAAATGCCCCATTGATCAAGGAGGCTGATTTTTTTTTTTAACCGAACATAAGAAGGCTTCAGAGCCCATTCCAATCTGTCCTAGCCACATTTGTTTCTCCTTTCCCTGTTCATTTGTTCTATGCATGTGTAGAGGGCTCACAGGAATCGGAGGACCCATGTGTGGAAGGGTTCTCAGGCTGGACCAGCAGAAGGAACCCACTTGGAAGGAAATGGAATAAAAAAAAGCTGAGGCCTATCCCTGATGGAGGCTGGAGGAATACAAGACTATGTGACAGGGCTCCTGTGGTCAGCTGGTCCCAGAACTGGCAAGACTCCTAATTTCCCAGGTCTGTGGCTTTAACTGCAAAGTCCCGTTCATAAAGCTCACTTTCAGGAGTGGGTTCAGGGGCTTTGAGGGCACCACACTTGTGTGTGGTCATGTGTGCTTTCTGCCCTCCTTGGTGTGAAGTTCTGGGGTTAGTTTTGTGGTAGTGTAGGCCTCAGTGAAACAGTGGGAAAGGGAGGGTGGATGGGAAAGATTCTCCTCCTAGCTTCCAGAAAAGCAAAGCTGAGTGTGACTTTGAGAAGTCTGAGGACATGAGATCCACAGGCAGCTCAAGCCCTGGCTGCCCACGCTCCTGGGTAGGATTTCATTTTTAAAAAAATTGTGTGTGTCTACATATATGAGTGTGGCATGCGCCTATGTCTGTGTGCAGGTGAAGTGCCCATGCACACATAAGGGGGCCCAAGGAGGCCGTGAGGGTGGTGCTCTCGTGTTCTCTGCCTTATCCCGTTGAGACAGTATCTCTCACTGACCGTGAAGCTGGGCTGGTGACCAGCAAGCTTCTGTCCCAGCCCCACACTGCTGGAGTCACAGGTACATGGACAGCCACATCCAGCTTTCCTTGCTTTGTTTAGCACAGGGTTTCTCTGTGTAGCTCTGGCTGTCTTGGAACTCTCTTTGTAGACCAGGTTGGCCTTAAATTCACACAGGTCTGTCTGCCTCTACCTCACAAGTGCTGGGACTAAAGGTGTGCATCACCATGCCGGGCCACACACAGCATTTTATGTGGGTTCAAGGATCTGAACTCAACTCCTCATACGCATGCAGCAAACAGTCTCACCCACTAAACCATCTCCCCAGTCCCCAAGACTTTGGGTTTTTTCCTCTCTAAAGGGATCTCATTTGAAGACTTAAAATACATAAAGTCTACTGGCAAATGACCCCCATCTGCTTTTGATGCTATGTAGGTCCTGGGCAGGCTGTTGCCATTACAAAGGCCTATCTGATTTGTGGCCAACCATGCAAAGAAAATCCCACTATTTTATGGAGAAGGAAGTTGAGGCACAAGTTCAGCAGCCAACAGGTAGAGCTAGGATTCAGATCAGTCCTATGCTGTGGTTCTTTCCACCATGCCACACCATGTGGTTCCTGGTGGTGTGCCTGGAGCACGGCAATACTTAGCACAAATGAAAGGGGAAAGGAGCCAGTGAGTGTAGCCTTCCCAAGCTCAGAAGTTTTAGCATCTTCTCACGATGCTGTCTCACACTGCCTCCAGTTCTTCACGGGCAATACGGACAGCGGGAAAGCTTGCCCTTGCTTGTGACATGGTTGGTAAGTCCTGAAGCGGCAAAGGGGTCTATGAACTAGGAGAGTGAAGCCACTTGGCTGGGTGAGTTCATGATATTTCCATCTCCGAACCTCACATGACCAAGTCCCTTCACCCTGCTACTTTTGTAGAGATTAAATTTGATGTGTTCTCTGAAGTCCTTAGTTCATGTTCTAACTGTTTTAATTTATTTTAAAATTTTTAATTCAGGGAGTATCATGCCAGAGTAGGGAGAGAGTGAGTGTCTGGCCACTTTGCTTGGCTCTGCTTTGTCTCAGAATTGGTCCACAACATTCATTTGATTCTCAGAAAGGGTTCATGACCCTCAAACATTTAAGAACCACTGCAATTGAGTTTGGTTTTTGATCCATAGTTACAAACCACCAAACTGGGTAGTGGTGGCCCACGCCTTTAATCCCAGCACTTGGGAGCCAGAAGCTGGCAGATCTCTGAGTTCCAGGACAGCCTGGTGTGCAGAAAGTGAGTTCTAGGACAGCCAGGGTTACACAGAGAAGCACTGACTCAAAAAAAAAAAAAAAAAAAAAAAACAAAGAAAGAAAGAAAGAAAAAAAGAAAGGAAGGAAGAAAAAAACCAAACCAAGGAGCTAAGAATTCATTATATGTACATGTTCCTGGAGTGAAGCTGAGGCTATTCAGACAAAGAGAACTTAAGGAATGTGCCTTTCAGAAGTTCAAATCTTTGAGTATAGTTAAACTAGTAAGTGGATGTGCTGACAGAATTGTGTCATGGGGCAGGAAATGACGTGAGGCCTAGAGGGAGGAACCCACATGAATAAATACTACAAATGGTACGGAGGGAGACAGAAAAAGCAGTCACTGTATTAAAAGAATATATACTTGTTTTATTTTATTTCCCCAAAGAAATATCTGAGTCAGTTATTAATATTATTGGGCACTCACTGCGTCCTCGTGGGTTGCTCACTGTGAATGCATGGTCCTATTTAATCCTGAGGACACTGTCTCTATTTCCCACACAAGGAAGCTGTGATTCAGAAGATCCAGTGCCTTGTTAAGCAAATAGTAAATTACCATTTTCAATTGTCTTTAAAATTACTTTTTTAGGCACTTTCTCCAACCCGAGAAGGGAAGACATCAGTTCAGATGCCCTTGACTAACAGTGACAGCAAAACCCCCTCACTCGAGCTGTATCTTAACAAGAGGAAACTATTTGGTCTGTTAGAGAGGCCACAGTGGACTCCAGGCAGGACACAGGAGAGGCTCTGCGGCTGTCTCTGCGAATCTCTTTATCCTGTTCTTGCATCTACCTGGGGACCAGCAGGGCAGAAGTCTGAGGCAACAGTCCTTTTTAGACCCAGATTTAGTCATTTAGAGAAATCACTGGAAACGGTCCCTTCTTGGGTCTCTTAGGATCAAGAAGATATTTCCAGAGGTCTGAGAAAATTCTCTGATATTCCCAAGGCAAGGGCATGGTCAAATAGCTTCTACGGGGTTTGTGTCATGGTTTGAAGATGCCCCCCAGAGCATGTGGTGAAACCTTGAGGCCACAGGTGAAGCTTACTGGGGGGTCCCCAGCATGGAGTTAAAGGGCCAGTCATTATTACAAGATGAGGTTCATCACAGTGGTAATCAGTTCCCGTAAAACAAGAACTTCTGTTCTGTCTCTCTGTCCCCCCCAACCCCCCAAGAAAATAATGACTTCCCTTAGCGGGTGCCGACTCCTTGGTGTCGGACTTCAGTTTCGAAAATGGTGAGGTTAGAATTTCTGCATTTTTTTTTTTAATTTATGGTGAAAAAGTATATTTAGAATTAGCCAGCTAGACTCAGTTTAGATGATCCCAATTTTTTTGGCAACATCCAGAGCATCATAGTCAGGAGCCAACCGAACATACGCCTTCTTCTCTCCATCAGGCCTTATGAGGGTGTTGACTTCGGCCACATCAATGTCACAGAGTTTCTTCACAGCCTGTTTGATCTGGTGCTTGTTGGCCTTGACATCCACAATGAACACAAGTGTGTTGTTGTCTTCTATCTTCTTCATGACTGACTCGGTGGTCAGGGGGAATTGGATGATGGCATGGTGGTCAAGCTTGTTTCTTCTGGGTGCGCTTTTTCGAGGATATTTGGGCTGCCTCGGGAGCCGCAGGATCTTGGGCCGCCGGAACGTGGGTGACGTGCAGATCTTCTTCTTTTTGTGGCTGTGGACGCCTTTCAGCACTGCCTTCTTGGCTTTCAAGGCCTTCGCTTTGGCTTTGGGAGGGGCAGGAGCTTCCTTCTTCACTTTCGGCGCCATCTTCGAATTTCTGCTTTTTTTTTTTTTTTTTTTTTTTTTGGATTTTTTTTGAGACAGGGTTTCTCTGTGTAGTTTTGTGCCTTTCCTGGATCTCGCTCTGTAGACCAGGCTGGCCTCGAACGCACAAAGATCCGCCTGCCTCTGCCTCCCGAGTGCTGGGATTAAAGGCGTGCGCCACCACCGCCCGGCGAATTTCTGCATTTTTAATGTAGCCAGCCTGTGGGATTCTGGTGCAGTGGTCGAAGGCAGATGAGAGCAGCATAGACTAGTCCTGACGGCTTTATGAGCCACACGGAGCTGGAATGGCCGAAAGGAGAGTCAACCCTGCAAAGTGGCATCTTTGAAACAAGAAATATTGGGGTTCAGGCTGACCCCTTGGCTTTTCCTGATTGTGTCTTGTTTCTCTCTTTGTATGATGTCTGTAGTAGCAAATGCCCCACAGGCCATCCTACGGAGTGGGTGGTGTGGTATTGATGAGATAGTTTTTTGTTTTTCTTTTGACAAAACACTTGAGTCTGACCTTGAAGAAGTGGAGTAACTTGGTAGGAGCCGAAGGAGACACCCTGTCTTCTCCCAGCACAAGTGACCCAGGATAAGCCAGCTGGGTTATTTTCACAGACATTCAGGTCTTCAATGGAGTGGTAGGGTGGGGTGGGTGGGTGGAAAATGGGACAGGACAAGGACAGGATGGTGTTAGGCTGGGGACTGGGAGGACTACTCAAACAGCTAGTGCTGATTCTTCCTAAGCACTACAGACAGAAAAGACAGACCTGTCACATTCCTCCCGAGACACTCCCAGGCTGCTGTGGTATTGCCCTTTCTCAGATCCCCAGTGCCCTTTTATCTTAGGTTGGACTCCCTAGAAACAGCCCCTGAGACTTTGATGTAGGTTTTTTCATGACCTTGGGTGAAACCTTAAGCAGGCTAGGCAAGGTGAAGCCCAGTGAGGACGCACCTAGGCTCGGCAGACTTCAGCTGCTGTGGGTGTGTGTAAACGGTGCTTTGACTCCCACTTGTCAATCGGGAGCTGGAGGCTAAGCCCCCAGGGAGGGGACCCTTTTGGCAGAGGGTGCATTTCTGCAGAAGGGTGCAGCTGTATGTTGTTTGTACCTGGAACTCTCAGTGGAAAATGTAAAGAGGAGCCAAATGTAAAGGGACAGTGACATCTGTCACAGGTCCCTGGGTCCCCCCTTTTCTACTGAAATTAGCCAGAGGTAATTTCTGCTGCTTGTGAACAAAAATGACTTGGTTAATTTGTTCTGTAAAGGGCTGGTGGTTATTATAATTGTCACTGATATTTGCTGGTACTATTTTTAGCTATGCTCCCTTAAACCTGCTCCAGAAGGTATATGGCTTCTAAAGAGAGGAATGGAGAGCTTGTTAGAAACTTTAGAGACTCAAGTCAGCACCAGACCAGTTTATAAAGAGAAAAAAAAGGAAGTAAGAAATACTTTGATTTTTCCCTTCAAAATTTCACTGATTTTTTTTAATAAGAAAGGAAATTGAGGAATATGGTTCTGAAACAATCCCTGTAAAGTGCTCTCTCATTGTGCTTTGACTCTTGAGACTGGGTCTCACTCCACAGTCCAGTGCAGGCTGCCCTGGGACTCACTATGTAGTAGTAGCCCAGACTGACCTGAAGTTCATAGCAATCCTCCTGTCTCAGCTTCCTGAATGTTGGGATTATAGCTAGAAGTCGGTGGAAACAGCCAGGACTCCAGGCTAACTTGACATCTGGTGCTGGGGCGCAGAGTCTTGAGGCCACTCTCACATCACATAGAAATCATCCAAGATGTAACTATTTCACACACAGAGAAGGCGGGAGAGCTAGTGTCCCCCACATCTCCCTATCATCACACCCAGACTCTTCCCATGAGCACCAGCAGCAACCCAGCCATGCAAGGGAATGGAATGGTTTTCTTGAAAGCATTTCTTGGAGAGCAAAGTCTCTTTAGAAGATAGATGTTAAAACATCTGAGGTGGAAAGGCCTTGGGTGTAGGGATCCATATTGGCATGGAGTATCCCAGTGCTGTTGGGACCAACAGAGAGGGTGTACACCTGCTGTCAAAGCAGGACATGCTGTCTCTGTGCATTGATAGCAAGGGAGGTTCTGATATCACTACTGGAAAGTTAAGATGGCTGTCTTATTGAATGTGGTTGATGGATTGTGCACAGCCCTGGAGCCAAGAATCACGGGACTTCAGGAAGGTGCAAGATCAGTTTTCCCTGGACTGGACTCTGACATACTTCTTCTGGTCCATTGTCTTCCTGAGATGTGCATTTGCTCTGCGGCTGACATACTCCTTCCCACAGGCCCCAGGGAATGACATAGGGAGCACAAAGCTCACTAAACCAAAAGCGCACTCGCACTGATATCTTTGCTTTCTGTTACAAGGAATCCGTTTCTGAATTTTCTATCTTCCTCCTCTAGTCCCACTCTACCTGGAAGAGGCTTTTTCATGGCCTGTTTACACCTCCAGGCAGGCAAAGTCATAATGTGCATCAGTTGTTGCTCCCACAATTGTTAACATCATCTTCTTCTCCCCTTCTCACCTCTCTTTTCATCTTCACGGATGTCCTGGCATGGGTTATCAATGACGTGCTCACCTGTCTGTCTTACTTTGGATCCCCTCTGAAATATGTGTGTGTGTGTATATATATATGTGTGTGTATATGTGTATACATATATGTGTGTGTATGTGTGTTTGTTTATGTTTATGTGTGTGTGTGTGTGTGTGTGTGTGTGTGTGTGTGTGTGTGTGTACAAGGATTTAAGTTCAGGTGGCTTGAGATGTGCAGAGAACACAGTGGGTACAGTAGATGGACAGAGACTAGACAAGTCCCACAGGGGGATGAACAGCTGATGTGGAGTTACTCAGTCAGCAATCACAGTGTACAGCTGGCATGAACCCCATGGGGAGACTCTCAGGAAAGGTACAAAATGCATGCCTCCAAATCATTCCCCTGCAGGCAGAAGAATCAAAGAGGCTAGCCCCTGAAGATCACTGATTCCCTCCCACTTTCAGGAAGAATGGCCTTTTTGGCCCTCAAGGAGGTAAAATCCCTTAAGCCAAGGGAAGCAGATTGCATGCTGGAAAGTCAGCAAGAGCTCACTCACTAGGAACCTGAAGGACATGGGTGGGCACACCACCATACCTACAACAACATGTTTCTTCTCATTCGGCCATTCGGCCACCTCCAAGTCCACCAATATCTTCCTACTGCTCAGATTCAACTTCCTCAATGACTTAAGTCTTCGTCTGTCTTTTGTTGCTGAGACACAGTTCTCAAGACTAGGTACTGTATAAAGGGAAGAGGCTCAGAGATCTAGAGACCAGTCCTGTAAGAATGAGAATTAATCCATGTGAGAAAGACAGCAATCCCTTCATGAAGGATGCTCCCCATGACCCGAGTATATCCCACTTAGGTCCAACCTCCCAGCCCTGCCACAATAGCAATTAACTTCAATGTGAGTTTGAAAGGGGACCAAGTACATTCAAACACTGCTTCCTGGTTCTGTTTGCTCAGCCTCACCCTCTTCGAACTCTGCCTACTTGGCTGCTGTGACTGTTCCTTCCTCAGTTCCTTGAGGCCCCTATTGTCTTTGAACGGCTGAGTAATTTTTGAAGGCTGTCCTCTTTTTCCTGGTAACTTTCATTGCAACGGCTTCAACAATTACTTCTCTGCAAGTGGCTTCCAAATCACAAACCTTCTCTGAAGCTTACACATTTTTTTAGTACATTCAGAACCCCTGCCTCATTGGAAGTACTTCTCACCCTGAGTCTAGAGCTCTTTTCACTACAGTTACATTGACCATATTTCATCTCTGGGGACCCACCCCCCAAACTTTGCTGTCTACACAATGTCTCCTTACACATGGCCTGTTGCCAGATCAAATTTGACCTGTTCAGACTTAGGGATTCCAGTGTGAAAGGTGATGACAATGACCCTGGACTCTGGAATAATGGTTTCCTTACTGCCCGCCAAGGAGGCCTTCTGCCCCCACTCTTTCTAGTGCAGGCACATCTTTTGGTGCCATCTGCCTGGGTAGCTTGCCGTAGTCAAGAGGACATTTCCAAATGGCTGGAGTCCCACTTGAAAATGGAAAAGGAGAAAGTGCCTGGCTCTTTGCAGTAACCTCCAGGGAAGGCATAGACCACCAAGCTTCTGGGACAACTGGGATTTGGTTCTCTGATGTCACTAGCATTCCTCTGCTGTTACTCTCACCCCAGATTCTGAAAACAAGATTCACCATCACTACATCCATTCCTCCCTCTTCATACAAGTACCACTGGCTCCCTTTTCTTAGTTGCAGGTCTTTAAATATTATATATATATAAAAGACATCTGGTTGTTAAGAATGGGATCCTATGCCTACTTCAGTGGCCCAAGTACAGGTTGCTAACATTAGCAGCCTCATCTTACAATTAATCTTAAGTGATCAGAATAAGGAAGGGACAATTCCCAAGAGAAAAGTGTCCAGGAGGGGGGATGTTTCTAGAAGAATGAGGAAAAGGGCTGAGCAGATAAGACAATGGATGTAGCAAGGGCTGTTGAGATGACTCAGTGGGCAAAGGTGCTTGCTACCAAGCCCGATGGCCTGAGATCCATCCCTGGAACCTACTTGGTGAAAGGAAAGAACCTACTCCCAAAAGTTGTCCTCTGATCTCCAAGGGCAGAGCACATATACACTCCCCTACTTGTCCAAGCTTGCACAGTCTTGTCTTCCTGTGAACACTCATTACATGTCTTGGATGTGATAATTCCTGTAGTACCTCTCACCCCCCTCTTGAATTCATAACCTCTTCTTCTATAATTATTGTTGCTTTTTCATCCCATGAGGCTCCCAAGCATGAGTATTTGGCCAGACTGTGCTCAGACACAGCTTGTCTGTTCGATTTTGTTCCTAACGGGCTGCTGTCCACGTTGAATACACACAGCTTGGGAGGTCTGTGGGGAGAAAGTCCTATGCTGAGAATTAGGAGACCCAGCTCATGGGTTTTCAAGTATTGAGAAGATGGCGGTAAGATGTGTCCTACCTCTCCGGACTGTGAGAATACACTGCGAGCAATAAAGCAATCACTGATTTCTTCCTGATTCGCTATGTAAATGCAGGCTATGTTTGTTTACATAGTGAAACAGAGAAAGCTCTGATGTAGCAGATAGTGTGGTTTTTCTAAGGTATAGTTCTCTCTACTCCTTTGTGTGTGCACAATGGGTTCTTTCCTAGGGTAAAACAACCAAATCTAGAAAAATGGGAACCAGCAGTTAAGCCAAGTTATTTAATTGTAACAGCTCTGTGAACTTTAAAGAAACTTTAACCATTAATATTTTCAAAACTTTCTAGCGGAAAACTTTACTTATTTCATCTCATTTGGCATCAAAATATCAAACTGGCAAATTTCAGCTTTACTGTTGTGTGTGTGTGTGTGTGTGTGTTTGTGTGTGTGTGTGTCTCTGTGTCTGTGTCTCTGTGTTTGTGTGTGTGCACACCCATTTTGAGTGATTACTTCGAGAGTCACTGCTGAGAGGGTGAAGCTGCTGTTGCTGCCCTGGAGCATACAACTAACCACACTCATTCCTGAATGTTTACAATACCAGAGCTATGTTTCAGATACCATAAGAGCATGTCCCCCACCAGGGCTACTCAGAGAAACCCTTTTTGAAAACAAACAAAACAAGTGTGTCCCCCAAAGGTTCACGTGATGGAAGGTTAGACCGTTACTGCACAAGTCTAGAAAGAAAAGGCCAATGTTTGAAAGAGTGTAACATCAACACTTCATTATCAAAAGTAGCTATTCTAATAGTTATTAAGGTATTACAACACACACATACACATATCATATCACACACACACAACAGTAAAGCTGTAATTTGCCAGTTTGATACTTCTATGCCAAATGAGGCCAAATAAATGAGCTTTCCCTTAGAAAGTTTTTCCTAATGGTAAAGAATCCAGATGCTAATTCTCTTTTACGTGTGTACATACATGTGTGTGTGTGTGTGTGTGTGTGTGTGTGTGTGTGTGTGTGCAAATCAGAGGTCAGTATCATGTCTTTCTGAGATACCATGATAAATGGAGACATCATGGGAATAGGGAGAAACAGGGTGCTAGGGAAGTTCCCAGGAATCCACAAGGATGACCCTACCTTATACTACTAGCAATAGTTGAGAGGGTGCCTGAACTAGTCTACTCAGGCAACCAGGTTAGTGAATATCCTAACTGTCATCATGGAGCCTTCAACCAGTTACTGATGGAAGCAGATGCAGAGATCCATGGCTGGGTGCCAGGCTGAGCTCCAGGAGTCCAATCGATGAGAGAGAGGAGGGATTCTATGAGCAAGGGACATCGAGATCATGATGGGAAAATGTACAGAGATGGCCATCCAAACTAGTGGAAACACGTGAACTGTGGACCAATAGCTGTGGAGCCCCCATAAGACTAGACTAGGCCGTCTGGATATGGGAGACAGTTGTTTGCGGGGGTGGGGGGGTGGGGGGTGGAGGGGTGGGGGGTTGGGGGGTTGGGGGGGTTTCCAAGCAGGGGGACTGGGATCTGTCCCTGGTGCATGGGCAGGCTTTTGGGGGCTTAGTGCTTAAGGTGTGACACCTTGCACAGCCTTGATGCAGGGGGGAGGGGCTTGGACCTGCCTCAACTGAATGTACCAGGCTTTGCTGAATCCCCATCAGAGATCTTGACTTGGAGGAGGTGGGAATGGGGGGAGGGTTAAGGGGAAGGCTGGGGGGCAGAAAGAGGGAGGAGGGGGGTCTGTGGTTGGCATGTAAAATGAATAAAAAATTTCTTGGTAATACAAAAAAATGAAAAAAAAAAGTCTTTCTTAATTGCTCTTTACCTTATTTTTGAGACAAGGTCTCTCAATGAACCTGAAACTCAAGGACTCAGTTATACTGGCTGCCAGCAAGCCCCAAGTACCTCCTGTCTTATCCTCCCAAGTGCTGGGATTATAGACATAGACCCCTGTGCTCAGCTCTTTATGTGTGCTCAGAAACTGAGCTCAGGCCCTCATACAGCCATCTTCCCAGCCTGTAGTTCTCTTAATCTAACTACAGACAAGTGCTCAGTGTTACTATTCTATGTAAATCAGGTACAATATATGAGGCATGAGGGTCAATAGGGTCAATATGAGTCTCCTGAGTCAGAAGGGTCTCAAGGAGCATCCATTCTAATGGAGAAGACAGACGGTAAAGCCTTTTATGATTATTCACAATCCTGTGTGAGTCAGGGCAGTCTGACTGCTGTAACAAACAGCTCCACTTTGGCTGTAGTAAAGTAATAAACATTGACTTATCATTTGGACTATGTGACACATACTTGTTCAAGGCTGTGTGGCTCTGTTCCAAGGAGTGACACGAAGATCCAGGTCCATTCATTCCTATGATGTCAGTTTCTGAGGTCACCAGGGAAGAAGACGGTGATAGTGTAGGTGAAGCAGGAGGCATGTTTTCACCTGTCCTCTGAAGTCACCCAGCGTGGCTTCCGCCATGTTTTATTCATTGATGAGATTACAAAGCCTTGCACACACCTTTAACCTAAGCTTAACCTGGAGTTTTATGAGAAGAAAAATGGGGAGAGGAATATAGGGACTCATGCAAAACTAAAAAGGTCATGGAGCCCAGATGCCCCACAAGGGACCCACCCTGTCTTCAGAGTATCCTTGCAGTTCTCTGGCCTTGTCAACTCTTGGTCCTTCTTTGATTTCAGTGGATGGAGGAAACTGAGGGGACAGAGCTCCAGAGACACGCTCAAGAAAGTCCTGTGAACTCAGAGAAAGCATGGCCAACATGGAGGAGCTGGGGGTGGGGTGGGGAAGGGCTGTTTTCTTAGTGACATCTTGGTGTAGAAACTGCAGAGGAGCAGTCCCTCTTTGTCTCCCCATGGAGCTTCCATAAGCTTGTCTCAGTGTACCCATAGGAAGTGGTACTAATGATTTCCTGTTGCCAAAGTTTCACCCTTGAGTCTCTGTCATTCTGGAGAGAAAAGGACAAGCTGGGCCTGATACTAGACATGGTGGGTAGTGGAATTAATGTTAACTGAAAATGTGGGAGAAGATACAGAGTATGTTTCATTACAACCGAACATATATGTGTGATCATACACATGGTACTCATGTGCGTACACACACACACACACACACACACACACACACACACACAAGACATATTCTTAGGTCATCCTTGTCACCTTTTCATATTTTGCTACTTTTTATAGCATAAGAGACCAACCATGTTGAATTTCATCTTTATATTAACCCAAGACTTGTGTGTGGCACGTGTGTGTGTCTGGTGCATGCTTGTGGGTACAGGTTCATGTGGCGTTACGCAGATGTGTGCATGTATGTGAGGGCCAGAGTTCAGCCTCTGCTGTTGTTTCTCAGGAACTGTCCACCTTGGTTTTTGAGACAGTATCTGTCATTGGCTCTCTCCCCACAGGTCAGGGAAGCAGATGGGAATTCTACCAACTTCTAAGTTTATCTGTCTCAGTTACACATTCTGGAACTGGCAAAACAACCAGGATGATTTTGGGGACCCATTGGACTGAGTCAGACTTCAGCCAAAACTCCATTAATCACCTAACCTCCATAAGCCCCTCCTGTAGCCAGAGTTTTCCTGCCTGGCCCACGGTCAGGGCAAATCTCTATCACCTGCCAGTCCCACAGCCGCTCAGACCCGACCAAGTAAACACAGAGACTTATATTGGTTACAAACAGTATGGCCATGGCAGGCTTCTTGCTAACTGTTCTTACAGCTTAAATTAATCCATTTCCATTAATCTATACCTTGCCACATGGCTCGTGGCTTACCGGCATCTTCACATGCTGTTTGTCATCCTGGCAGCTGGCAGTGTCTCTCTGACTCAGCCTACCACTTCCCAGCTTTATTCTCCTCCTTGTCCCGCCTACACTTCCTGCCTAGCCACTGGCCAATCAGCAACACACTTGACAAACAGACCATCCCACAGCACCCTCCTTTATCCAGAGGACCACAGTGCTTCTTGGGGTCTTCCAGAATCAGTGTCAGTTCAGAACCAGTATCCAATAGACCCCAGAAAGTCTGATGGTTTCCCTTTCCTCAGTGTACTGTTGCCCTTGTAGACGGCCTTAGGTCTCTCTGAGGAAGGACAGTAAAACTCAGGTATTTTATCAATACCCGACATCCTGCCTTTTAAGGGGTTCTGAGTCTGCAAACTGGTTCAAGTCTGGAAATTGGTTCAGGGCCAAGATTCCCTTTCGCTATAATATAGTGTAGCCTTTCTTTCATTTAAGAATTTTTCTACTTATATTGATCAAACAAGTGTGCAGTAGGCTTCTTATGTAGTTCATACCTGGAAACACCATGGTTGATGAGCCAGTACCAAAGGTTCATGTAAGTCATGCCAACATGAAATCCACTTTGCCTGCGCTGCACATCATGGGCCAGGCCATTATGAACATCACTGTGTCTATGCTGCCCATTATAACTATGATCACCTTGTCTTTGGCGATTCACTGCTACCAAGTAGACCCTGATACTTTGGCCTCAACTAAATCCACTGCATTGAATTCATCCAATTGAATAGCAGCATCTCCAACCTTAAGGTCTGGGACAAGGAAAAGGGTGACAACAAAGCTCTTTAAATGTGCTGGTAGCTGTCTCACCATTTTGCGTCTCACGGGATTAATGAGGAGCATGGCTTCTGGACCTTCACATTGTGGAAGATTGGGTTTTACACAGAGTATCCACTCTAGCATTGCAGTTTCCCTGAGCCTTAAAATCCCTTCATCAACACTAAGCCAAGGGATAGTAGGCATCTCCAAGTCCTTTTCAGTGGGCCAGCTCTCGAAATGCTTCAGCCAACCATTCAAAGAAACTTTTGACACATTTTTTTAAAACTGTGCGAGCTTCCAATATTCAATCTAGAGTCTCCACTCAGTGGCCAATACCAATAAACTCAGCCTGATTCAGTTTTCTGTTCCTTCCACCATTATCCCACACCCATTCCCCAGTCTTCTGCTCGAACGAATTAGCAGACTCATTAAGCTCATTAGTGTAGTGTACTTCCTCATGGACCATACTTTCTACCTCCACTCTAGGAGCCTGTTTAGCCTGAAGTCTGGTTATAGGTGTAGAGGCAACTATTGGTGGGCTCTAAGGGACTTGCCTGGCATCTCCTTCAGAGAAAGTTACTGCTGGTTTAGCAGACAATAAAGGATTAATTTCCTCAATCAAAGGCTGAAAGGCAACATTTCAGGGTTGAGAGGTGGGAGTACATTTGCTGAGGGTGGAGAGACCACTTCCTCAGGTGAGAAAAACCCTTGAGAATCTGAGGATTCAAGCTGGGCAGCTGTGGCACAGCCTTTAATCCCAGGAGAGGTAGGCAGATCTCTACAAAGTGAATTCCAGGAGAGTCAGGGCTGTTACACAGAGAAACCCTGTCTTGAAAAACCAGCACCGCTCCTACCTCGAGCTTGTGCCGCGGTAGCGTCGGAGCCAAGCGGAGCCTGTCAGGATGATCACGGACGTTCAATTCGCCATCTTCACCAACATGCTGGGCGTGTCACTTTTCTTGCTTGTGGGTCTCTATCACTACGTGGCAGTCAGCAATCTCAAGAAGTAGGAATGAAAGTATCACTTCCTCCGCCCCAGGGTTCCAGGACATAGTCTAAGGCGAGATGGAAGGTGTGAAGGGCTTGCACCCTTCACTTCATCTCTCCTACCCATCACAGCATACAAAGCAATCACACCTGAATTTTTCCAAACAACTTTTATTTCCTCAAAGTCTTCCTTAACCCTACGGAACAAGAAGCTGCCACTGAATAGGGCCCAGTATAGAGGCTGCTTTCTTTTCTACACCCTCCCCCAAATACAAAAATATAAATATGTAAAAAAAAAAAAAAAGAAAGAAAAGAAAGAAAGAAAGAAAGAAAGAAAAGAAAAACCAACAACAATAAAAAAATGAATTCAAAGTTCAAATTACAGGATCCTGTTCTTTGTCAGTTAATGCCCTTATTTTAGCCACCAGTATCCTCCAAAGCTGGAACTTGAGTTTTCTTTGTAATTCAGCCAACCTTATAATGAGGGCTTCGGTTTGATTTTCTACAACCTAAGCTCTGTGACTGCTGGAGAGAAGATTCGCTTCTGGGGTACACTTAAAAACCTTTAGACAGTTTATGTGCATCTGGGACTGGTCAGTTTTTTCACTGTTATCCTTTACTGTATTCTGAGATGCTAGAAGTTGGTTAATTTTATCATTGAGATGATATACCCTGCTGTGGAATAAACCTTCTGTACACTGTGAAGATGTGTTGCTTTCATTGTTAATAAAAAGGTGATTGGCCAATAGATAGGCAGGATTTTTGGAGCAGAGGAGGATGCTGGGAAGAAGGGTGGAGCCAGAGGAATCACCAGCCAGACAAGAGAAAGCAGGACATGTACAAAATGAGATAACAAGCAATGAGCCATATGGTAGAATTTAGATAAAAATATGGGTTGATTTGGGTAATAAGAACTAATTAGTAACAAGCCCAAGCTATTGGCTGAGCATTTGTAATTAATATTACATCTCTGTGTGGTTATTTGGGAGTGGCTGGCAGGACAGAGCTGATTGGAGGTTTGGATGGAAAACTTTGCTTACATTTCACCCTTTTCAGTTTATCCAGAGCTGCTTGGAGCAACCAACCAGCATCACCATTTTCCTTATTTTTCCACAAATTACCAAAATTATACACAGAGTCACCAAATCCTTTGCCTTTCGTAATTGGTGAATCAGGATAATCAAATGCATTTGTCTCCTTAAGTTTGTAAAATAGTTCACACCATGGACCTTCAGTACTCTCTAAGCTTCCAGGAGAGGCTTTAGTAACTGGAAAGGCTTCAGTAACTGGAGGTGTTGGCAAAATAGGAAAGCCTATTCCAGATACTCAAAAAATTCATCCTTATACTTCTGTTGCATTAGAACCCCTCCTGGTACCAAAATCTGTATTAGTCAGGGTTCTCTATAGGAACAGAACTGATATGTGGTGATATTTTGTTTGTGATCTAACAAATAAAAATTGCCTGAAGATCAGAGTGCAGAGCTAAGCCACTAGTTAGCCATAGAGGCTACGAAGTGATGGCACACACTTTGAACCCCAGTAATCAGGAGGCAGAGGCAGGAGGATCTCTGTGAGTTCAAGGTCACCCTAGGCTACACAAGATTGATCCAGTCTAAAAGAGAAACAGAGTCAGGCAGTGGTGGCACATACCTTTGATCCCAGCACTTGGGATCTCATGCCTTTAATCCTGGCACTAGGGAGGTGGAAACAGAAAGTGATATGGCTGGGCGGAAAGAGGAATATAAGGAGGGAGGAGACAGGAGCTTTTCCTTATTGGCTGAGGAGTTGGTGAAGTGAGCGGTGGCTGTAGCTTGTTCCCTTGTCTCTCTGATCTTCCAGCATTTACCCTGATTTATCCAGCATTTAATAAAAAGGATTTATTAAAGTAGCTTCCAGCCTGTGGCCCAGGTAGTCCAACAATGGCAGTCTACCAACAGAAAGGCCAAGAATCCAGTAGTTGTTCATTCAGGTGGTCTTCAGTATACACTGGAATCCTGGAGAAGTAGGCTCTAATGCCAGTGAAGGAATGGACTTACCAATGAGAGTGAGAGCAAGCAAGAAAGAGAGCAAGCTTCCTTCTTCCATGTCCTTTATATAGGCTGCCACCAGAAGGTATAGCACAGATTAAAGGTGGATCTTCCCACCTCTAAAGATCTGGATTAAAAGTGGGTCTTTTCATTCCAAATTATTTAATTAAGAAAAAGTCGCTCATGGGAGTACTCAGCTGCTTGGGTTATAGTTAATCTCAGATGTAGTTAAGTTGACAACCAAGAACAGTCACTACACAGACATTTTGTTTCTCACACATTCTCTTCTCAAAAAAAGTCCCCAAAGTCTTCAGTCATTCTATCTATGACCTGCTTTGGAGGCTTTCATCATTTTCTTGACTTTGGATGTACTATTTGTTTCTCTTCCTCTGAGTGTTGACTGTGTACTAGTCACTGCATCGTGCTGTAGGTGTTCTGGTTTCATGTTTATTTCTGTGATAAAACCCTGACAAAAAGAGACGGAGGGGAGAACGAAGTCCATTCAGCGTACACTCTCAGGTTGCAGTTCCTAACTGTGATGAGGTTGAGGCAAGACCTTGAAACAGCTTGTCACAACACATCTGCTGTCAAGAGCACTGAGAAATGACCACATGCATGCTTGCTTCTGCTCAATTCTTTGTCTCCACATTTACAGTTTATGCCCACCTGCTTAGATCCTGCCCAAGTGAGCTGGATCGTCCCTCATCAATTAACTTATTAAGACATAGACATACGACATAGACTTCATGCTGTTGTGTGACAAAACCCTTCTTGGGGAGATGCAACACACTTCTACTCATCCCAGATAGGAAGCCCACAACACACCAAAGTACGGATACCACCAGCGTCCTGCTTAGTGACTGGTGAGTTTTATTTGGGTTAATTAAAGAAGCAGAAATGACTCAAATACAGCTGCATTACCAAAGCCTCCCCAGATTCCACAAAGCTGAGAACCTGGAATGTACTACGTAGTCCACAGGCAGTTCAACAAGCTGGAGAGTGTCCTTCCAGGTGCCTCAGGTGGTCTAAACCTCTTCTAGGCAACTCAGCTGGTTTCTGCTTCTTCCAGGCAGCTGGTCTAGTCTCAGATTCTTTTTTTGGAGCTTAGCTTATTTGAGAGCGACTCTCAGCTTTTGTTGCTTACTCTGGCAGAGATGGGTCTAGTGAGTCTGGTCAATTTCAGGAACTTCCTACAGCTATTTTGACTTGTTTACTTTCCTGCTCAAGGAGCTTCCTTGTAGGACTGAATATTTCAATCTCAGGTGAAACTGTTACACAACACACATCCTCAGGCCAACTCAAGGCAGACAATCCCTGATTGAGACTCTCTTTCTTCCAAGGTTGGCTGTGTCACGTTGACAAAGCTAACCATCACAGAGCATTAAACAGAATGGACAACCTAGGGCTGCCAAATCATCTCCGATATTTAACCAGCTGGCATCAAACGTACTTAGCTGTGAAGTTTTTCAGAAGGTATGTCACTATCACAACTCATGATCTTCTACCCATGAAAATTTCTATAAAGGTTTTCAATTTTTTTGGCCCCCTTCTGAGGTTTGAATGTGTCTCCCCATCTTTGAGAGCATTTCTTTGTGAACAGATCTATGCTGTTGGTGAAGGGTTTGAGCTACGAGCTCAATTCAGTCTCTTGCTCTCTTTTGCACTGCTGACATAGGCATCCCCTGATTTGGAAGAACGGAGTAATAATATTTTCTCCCTCCCCTCTAAGGCCAAGGCTGGAACTTAGGGATAAATGTCCATGGAATGTAGTTGTTGACAACAGGATGGGCTGGCGAGATGGCTCAGTGGTTTGGAGCATTTGTGGAGGACCTTGTACGATTCCTAGCACTCACATGGCAGCTCACAACCATACGTAACTCCAGTTCCAGGGACTAGGATGCTATCTTCTGGCCTCCACAGGTACCAGACGCTCCCAAAGTGCTTGTCCACGCCTTCCATGTGGCTCCTCCCAGGCATTGCTGCTGGCCCAATGACAGCCTTGGAAGTGGCGGAGCCTCCAGCAGCGCCTGTAGACATGAGGATGAGCCTCTGTCCATCCACTAGCCTTTGCAACCATTTCTGTGCTGCTGAACCTAGGCTCTGAAAATACGATCTTTGCAGGTCTTTACACCCGTTTCTATCCCCTGCCCTGTGGCTTATGTAACTACCGCCCAGCTTCCTTCAGCACACGCTGAACACTTTTGGCCAAATCACACATTCCTGTCACTTTTTAATCCCAGCTCTAGCTTGGTCTCCTTCTACATTGTTTGGATTATTTTAGGTACTTCTCCTAGAATATTGCTTCCTTTTGCCCAACCAGTGTCTAGAATGGTAGCATCAGCGTCACTAGGCCACTGCAGCATCAGTATCACGTGGCAGCTTGTTAGAAATGCAAAGTTCTTGGGCTCTACCCAGACCTCTGAATGGGAATATGGGGGTGGCCCTGCCATCTGCACTTGAGTAAGCCTGCCAGGTGATTGTGAGGCATGCCAGAGTTTAAGAACTACTGCCCCAAATCTTTCCAGGAAAAGCCACTCAGGTTGTAGCCAGCTGAGCTCAGCTAAAGATATGTTTATATAAACCCACATTAGGGGCTGATGTCCCCGACGTTACTCAAACACTGGGACCCAGACTACCAAAAGGTGGTGAGATCTCAAAGCTGAGGAACTTATCGAAGTTGTACAGGGTCTCCACAGGACCCTCTCAGCAGCTCTTCTGCCTCTGCAGCCAGGGACCAAAACAAATCTTCCAGGGGGCACTGGAAAGAGGGTCCACAAGGGAAATTGTCCAGCCCTCATGACCTTTGCCCTTGGCACTCAAGCCTCTGTTGCCCAGAAAACAGGTCAAGCTGGCCCAGGTTGGTGGCCCCTTCTTGAAGATGAGGATCACGCATAGGAGCACATAGGAATCTTTGTATGTTTACTTTGGGGGGCTCCAGTAACAAAAAACACAGACTAGTGGCTTAAACAATTAAAATATTATTTATTTATTTACATTTGTTTATTTATTTATTCATTTAAGACAGGGTTTCTCTGTGTCTCCTTGGCTGTCCTGGAACTAGCTCTGTAGATCATGCTGGCCTCAAACTCACAGAGGTCTGCCTGCCTTTGCCTTCTGAGTGCTGAGATTAAAGGCACGTGCCAGCCTCAAAAATCTTAATTTGTAAATAATTTTTTATCTTTATGTATGTTTGATAAGTATGTGGTGTGTGTGTGGGGGGGGGGGGGCATATGCCAAGGCATATAAGTGGAGGTCAGAGTACAACCCTGGCCATCACCTTCCACCTTGTTTGAAACAGATATTTTGCTGCTTACCACTGCATAATTCAAGCTAGCTGGCCCTTGGGCTTCCAGGGATTCTCCTGTCTTCTGTGGGAGCACTGTGGTTACAGATGCTCACTACCGTGCCAGCTTCACAAAGGTTCTGGGGATCTGAACTCTGGTCTTTCCGTCTACCCATTTATCTCCCTGAATTTCATCTCCTTTTTCACACTTCTGAAGGCTGGCTGGCTCTAAAATCAAGGTGTTGGCAGGTTTGGTTTCTCTGGTATTAGGCTACCTTTTGACCATGTCCTCTTTGAGTGTTCCTTTTAAAAATTGTTGTTGTTGAAAGGCTCTCATGTATCTGAGACACTCTCTTTGTATGTGCTCCCAGGAGACACTGCCGCTCAGAAGAATGGAGACCTCAGATGAGCAAGCCTGGGTAAGAGCTGGTAAGCGTGGCTCCATTTGGGTGTTCCCAGAGCCCATGGTCTCCTACTGAGCCTGTGAGGGTGTAAGCTCCTGCACCCACGGAGCTCCCCAAGCCTTGAGAAATGCAAGAGATTCCTGAGTTAAGTTCTTATTCATTTAATATTAGTAAACAGAGAATCGCCTCCCTACAGTTTCTCCCAACAAAGTTTCCCCTCACGGTAGGCCATGGGCCACCATGTCAATGGCTGGGAGGAAGCGGGCCACTGCGGGCCACTGTGTCAATGGCTGGGAGGAAGCGGGCCACTGCGGGCCACTGTGTCAATGGCTGGGAGGAAGTGATGGCTGCAAGGCAGAGGAATGCTTTCTCAACTTTGCAGGGTCCAAAAAGATGATCTAGACGCTTCACTGCTGCTGTGATAACACACTGACCAAAAGCAAATGGAGGGAAGGAAAGGTTGATTCGGCTTACAGGTTACGGTCCATCGTGGAGGGAAGTCGAGGCAGGAAGGTAAAGCAGAAACCAGTGGATGAGTGCTGCCTATGGCTTGTTTCCAGGCTCACCTTCATCTACTCCTCTTATACAGTGCAGACCTCTCTGCCCAGCCAGAGCGCCTCCCACAGTGGGCCGGGCCCTCCTGCATCAATCAGCAAACAAAGAAATGCCCCCACCGCCATGACCACAGGCCATCTGATGGGGGCAATCCTTCAGCTGGGGTCCCCTGTTTCCAAGTGTGTCAAGTTGACAACAAAACTAACCAGGACAGATGGGGCGAGGGTGGGGGAATTTAGCTTTTCCTTAACCTCTGTAGGAAGAGATGAAAACAGGAGGGTTTAAGTTTCCTCTGATCTTCAAGCATCTTTGTGTACATCCCTGTCATAGCCACTGGAGTCACCGTGAGCCTCTATTCTCTGCAATAGTTTAACAAGGCAGAGGAAATCCTCCAGCTAGCATTTGTCGAGCGAGAGTCAAGGTGAGGGAGAGGACGGAGATGCTGGTTCATCAGACGATAAAGACAACTAGGTAAAATGACTCTGGCTCATGGTTTCAGAGGTTGGAGGTCATGGTTGGCTGACTTCATTGTTTCTGGGCCTGTGGTGAAGTGGAGTACCAGGGTGGAAGGGTACAGTGAAGCAGGGCTCTTTCCAAATGGCCGCCAGGAAGGAGTGGGGAGAGAGAGCAGAAGGGAGGGGAGGAAGGGAGGGGGTCCTGCATTCTCAGCTTCTTTCTTCTTCATTTTTTTTTTTCCCACGCAGGTCCCTGCCTATGGGACACTGCCACCTACATTTAAGGAGCATCTTCCCTCTTCATTTGCAGGGCCATATGCCAATTATCTCTACAAACATTCTCAGAGACATACCTGGACAGTTCTCAATCTCTCAGATGTCTCAGTCAATTCAAGATGCCAATCAAGACTAGCCATCAAGAGGGATACATTCATAGAACCTTCGAGAACGGATCATGGGGGCCAGACCTTAGGGAATGATTCAGCAATTTGAACCTAAATGGTTGTGGGGAGGCATTCTGGACCTCATGGATAGAGTTGGGGACCTCCGATGGAGTCTCTGCTGGTGTACGACAGATATTCAGCGAAGACTTTTCTTTGGCAGGGGAGGTGCAAATCCTGGGTCCAGTCTAGAGTGAACAGAGCTCTATAGCCCCTCCCTAGGCCCCATGTTTCCATCCATCTGCACACCTGTCAAAGGCAACTGTACCTCCAGGCTACTCACACACTTGAGCCACCAGCCCACCGGTCTCCACAGTGAGAAATGAACATTGATTTTCTTCTGCAGAAGTCTCTCCACGTTTGTGTCAGGGAGCTGAGGACATGAGGAGGTTTACCTGGACAGAATAGCCAGTGCCAGCCAGGAATGGGTGGGAAAATCTTTAAGAATGTGCCCTTCAGATGTGGTGACCATAAACAAGAGCTTTGGTGTACAGACAGCAGGGTGGAGTAGACAGCATTGGATGAGAGGGCTGAAGGACAGCTTAGCCAGGCCCCTGATTTCCCAGTGGAATTTCTGAGGCCAGAGTTCACTAGCTCCAGGCTTTTGCCTTGTGTGGTTTCTATGTCTTTTGAAAACGGAACCATGTTAGTTGCTTCTCTTATCTTTGTGAGCAAATATCTGACAGAGACAGCTGGATGGAGGAGAGACTGTTTTGGCTCCTGGTCTGGGGATATGGTTCACTGTAACAGGAGTCATGTCCTAACTTCATTCTGTTGTGGTAAAATACTTTGACCAAAAGCAACTTAGTGAAGAAGGGTATTTTGGCTTAGAGTTGCAAGGTACAGTTCTTCATTTCTGGGAAGTCAAGGCACACTGTCTGCAGCTCATGGGTCTCTAAGCCCTCTGTGGGCTCGGTGTTTGCAAGAAGGTCTCACAGAGTCAACACAGATGTTAGGCTCACAACTACGTTTAGAGAGGAAAAATGGATGAAGGCAGCAATGGGAACCAGGTGCACAGCCAGGGAGACATTTGAGGCAAGCTTCCAGCTGCCCTCGAGGTGCTTAGCCCTCCCAGCCATGATGTGTGGCCGCACACACAGTGCGATGGTTAATTTTGATTGCCAGCTTTAATCCCAGCATTCAGGAGGCAGAGGCAGGCAGATCTCTATGAGTTCGAGGCCAGCCTGGTTAACAGAGTAAGTTCCAGGACAGATGCAGAGAAACCATGTCTTGAAAAAAAAAAAAAACAAAAAACAAAAACAAAACCAAAACAAAAAAAAGAAAAAGAAAAAAAAGAAACACAGAAATATCTAGTGCCTTAATGTGGCACACCTTTGGAAGTTTCAGGAAGGCATTTCTAGAGTGTAAAAAGACCTGCCTTGAAAGTGAGTGGCATCATCCCGTGGGCTGGAGTCCTGTATTGAATAAGGGAAAGAAGAAAGCTAGCTGACTGATGGGATCTTCCTTTCTCTGCTTCCTGTCTGCTGGTATGTGAGCAAGTAGTCTCATGCTCCTGCAGCTAGAGTTACAGGCTACTGCTGCTTTTTCCCACCCCTGTGTCCTGTAACTCCTCAAACCATGAGCCATGAGTAAATGAGTAAAAACTATGAGTAAACCTTTTCTCCCTTAAGTTGTCTGCTGTCAGGGATTTGGTCACAGTGACAGGGCAAAGTAGCTAACACCAATGCAGTATCACTAGCCAGGTAAGCTCACCCAAGCCCTGAGTTGGTTACACAGTCATGCAGCTGACCTCAGTTTCAAGTACTGTGGTGGTTTGACTAAAAAATGACCCCCAAAAGCTAATGGATTTGAATGCTTGGTCACCAGGAAGTGGCACCGTTTGAAAGGATTAGGAGGTGTGGCCTTGGAGGAAGTGTGTCACTGGGAGTGGACTCTAAGGTTTTAAAAGCCTGTGCCACATCCAGAGTCTCTCTCTTAGTCTGCATACCAGAATGTAGCTCTCAGCTCCTTCTCCAGCATTGTGTCTGCCTGTGTGTTTCCATGCTTCCCACCATGATGATGATGGACTAAGCCTCTGACTCTGTAAGCCAGCCCTCAACTAAATGCTTTCTTTTATAAGAGTTGCCAAGGTCATGTGTCTCTTCACAACAATAGGACACTGACTAAGATAAGCCCTTCTGAGTCAGGTTGATAACACAGAGTTCAAGGCTCCACTGTAAATCACATTGTTAACTTAGACAATCTGGAATGGCCTAGAGCCCCTAGATAAGCAGGGACACTTGGTCAAGCGGGAGACCCTGAAGGCTTGGAGCTTTCTATTCAGACTGAGGAGACCATGAGGAGCCAAAAGTTTCTTTCGAACGTGCAGGACTTACACCCTCCGGTCTTGGTGAGACAGGCTTTCATCACACATGTACCTTCTTGCTCATTCTATCGACAAAGGCTAAACCAAAAGTAGGTGTGGGAGGACTCTTTAGTTACACAACAAAAGATGTAGATGCAGGGAGAGGTGCAGGCCTGTGGCCAGCGATACAACTGACCATGAAGGCCTTTGCCTGGTGTGAGCTCAGGGTTGCGTGATGGCCAACACTGTCTCTGTGCTCCTAAGAAACAACACGTGGCCGTATACCTCTGTAATTTGTTTGTGGTCTTCTCTACCTTCTTATGAACCTCCCTCTACCCATTGGCCCAGAAAGTTTCCATTCAGCCCTTCCTGAACACCCCAGCAATGGCAGTGGTGCCCTCTGAAATAGGGTGCTCACTAGTGAATCATGGTTCCATCTCATCTAATGCCCTTAGATGGGGAGACAATGCCCTTACCGTTCTCTTTCTGATCTATTTTCCCCTTCTCTAGATCTCCCCCACCTCAATTTTACCTAAGCATTGATGGACTCAGCTCCATATGTCCTTTTTATATACTCAGGCTGTGCTAGATAGTTTTATGTCAACTTGACACAAGCTAGAGTCATCAAAGAGGAGGGAATCTCAATTGAGAAAATGTCTCCATAAGATTGGGCTGTAGGCAGGCCTGAGGGGAATTTTTAAATTAGTGATCAATAGAGGAGGGCCCAGCCCATGGTGGGTGGGGACATCTCTGGGCTGTGGTCCCGGGTTCTATAAGAAAAAGGGCTGAGCAAGCCCTCGGGAGCAAACCAGTAAGCAGCACCCCTCCATGGCCTCTGCATAAACTCCTGCCTCCAGGTTCCTGCCCTTGCTGCTTTTGATGATAAATTGTTATATGGAACTGTGAGTGGAATAAACCCTTTCCTCTTCAGCATACCTTTGGTCATGGTGTTTCATCACAGCAATAGTAACCCCAACTAAAGTCACAGCCCCAACCATCAACAGTCCTCTCTGAGAGGGCTTTGAGGTCTCCTTTGCTCAAGCCTCCCTCAGTGTGACAGTTAGTCAACTTCCTATTGTCTACAAGATGTAGGACTCTCAGCTCCTCCAGCACCACATCTGCCTGCATGTCGCCATGCTCCTGGTCAAGATGATAATGAACTGAACCTCTGAACTGTAAACCAGCCCCCATCAAATGTTTTCCTTTATAAGAGTTGTCATGGTCATGGTGTCTCTTCACAGCAATAAAACCCTAACTGAGACAGTTTGTTTTCTCCTCCTGATCGTATGCAATGAAAGGAACAAGACGTCATACAAAGCAACCAATTGGAGTTTCTCTCTAGAAATATGTGACCAAATCTAATCATGAGGAAACAGATGTTCTCAGACTTGACAATGCTGTGTGGTTGTATCAGAGAACGTTCTATATTCTGTGATATATGTATGAGGAGTATGTTGAAATATTTTTTTGGAGGGCGGGGGAGGTTTTGAGACAGGATTTCTCTATGTGTAGTTTTGGGACCTGTCCTGGATCTCTCTCTGTAGACCAGGCTGGCCTCAAACTCACAGAGATCCACCTGGCTCTGCCTCCTGAGTGCTGGGATTAAAGGCATGTGCCACCACCACCCAGCTGTAGGTTGAAATATGAGTGTGCATGCATGTGTGTGTGCATGCATGTGTGTGTGTGCGTGTGTGCATGCATGTGTGCATATGTAATAAGAGAAAGAGCAGGGAGAGGAAAATGTTCTTTGTTGGCAAACAAGATAAGCGGTTTATAAAATTCCAGTTTGTAGAGCACCAAGGGGCTTTCCCAACCTCTCACTCACCTCCCTAGTTTTATGAAGATTTGAACTGTTTCAAAACAAATGTTTCAAAATAAATGAGTAAGTAATAAACTTGCTCATCCTCCAGTGTTCTCTGGTTCAATTAGTTTGGAATAAAAGCTGAGTATTAGTATAAAGTTTCACTCTCTTGATTCAAATGTGCACTCAGTACCAAGAGTCTTGACTCTATACATAGCTGTTTTGTTTTGTTATTTCAGAAACAGCGTCTTATTATGTCACCCAGGCTGGACTTGACCTTGTGATCCTTCTGCCTTAGCCTTTGGAGAGCTTGGATTTACTGGTGTGAGCCACCATTACCTACAGGTAATGTTTCTTAAACAGGGTCATAAATGCACTGGCATCTCTGGGCCACTGGTTTAAAATGAAAATGCTGAATTTCAACGATACCCAGGAACCAGGATATCTGGAGCAGAACTGCAGGGAAGCACCGTGGACTGTTCTGATGATAATATGTGAGAATCCTTCTTGGAAGCTCTGTCAGGGAGTATTAAGTCACAGTTCAGATGGTTACCAGATCCCAGGGATTAAATGAACCAATGAAGTTGGCTGAATGCAAGCCAATAGGGAGTGGTAGGGACAGGAGCCAATGAGAGCACATATGCTCAATTCAAAGCTCCAGCTTCCAGCTGATGCTAACAAAATGCTTTGCTGCTGCTCCATCCCAGTGTGGCCAGCCATCCCTCGCTTTTAATGTCACATATCCCACTTGGAAATGTTAGTGACTTGAAAGCTGTTCAAGTGCCACTCAAACTAAACAAAATTTCTCAGACTATAGAATTCAGCTCACCGACAATCTCTGACATTGTGCTACAAGGGCCACAGTTCAAGTGTGCCCGAGTTCCACCAAGAAAAACCCAATACCCCACACTCTGATCATGGCACCATGTCCTCAACAATGGCTTCCTTTGCAGAGGTCCTCCCAAGCACCCAGAGTGAAGGTCCTCTGATGGTCTTTAATGGTGCTGTATGTCCATAGTCTCCTTCTTGGGTGTTAGTTGGGGGAGAGGATGAACTCAGCATAGTAGAGTTGACCTTCTGGCAAGAGATGGATGCTGTATCATGCCAGTGTGTCTCACCAGCAGCCCAGAAACCACAGGGACATTTTCATAGACTACAGCACCTCTCACCCCTTGGAACTGTTGGAGAACAAATAGCTGAAAAGTTACTTGAGTTGTCTTGGGATTGAAGAGCTTCTATGGACAGCCCCTCCAGAAGGTGTTTTTCTTAAAATGAGGACTTTCTACAGATCCTGATCTGATAGCTCTCCATAGAAGGCAGGATATGATGGCTCTGGTCCCATCAATCTACCCTGTTGTATGATGAGGGCAAGCCATAGCCCCTGTCTATCCTCTCAGACGTTCCCCATGAAAAGAGATAATTGCTAATGATTTTTCAGCAGCAAAATGCTTTAAAAAATGATAGTGGAGCCGGGCGGTGGTGGCGCACGCCTTTAATCCCAGCACTTGGGAGGCAGAGCCAGGTGGATCTCTTTGAGTTCGAGGCCAGCCTGGACTACCAAGTGAGTTCCAGGAAAGGCGCAAAACTACACAGAGAAACCCTGTCTCGAGAAACCAAAAAAAAAAAAAAAAAAAAAAAATGATAGTGGAATTTTACAACAAAATCTACCAAATAAATCAAACACAATAGAGAACTTCCTGGGACAGGTTTAAGGCTGAGCAGCACTCGCTCAACTTTTTATGTACCCGTGAGATTCCAAGGAACAGAGTTCAAAAAGCATGAGGATTGCTTATTTTATGTCTTTTTCCAGTTTGGAAATGCCACACTCTGGATGCTCATGAACAACTTCATGTTTTAACTAAAATGACAAGAAAGGCCACTTCTCCAGACAGTTACTGAAGCCTCCTAGTTGTAGAGAACTAAACTAGACGCTATAATGGAAACTAGTTATGGCCTCCAGGTCCCAGGGCTAGGGTTGACCTGTGTAGTTGTGATTGTTTAAATGAGCATGTCCCCCATAGGCTCAAATGCTTGAATACTTGGTCCACGATTGGTGGAACTGTTTGGGTAGGTTTAGGCATTTCTGGAGGAAGTGTGTCCCTGGGGGCACGCTTGGAAGTTTCAAAGTCTTCTGCCATTTCCCACTTACTGTCTCTGCTTCCTGCTTGCAGTTTGAGATATAAGCCTGTCACCATGCCGGGCTGGAATCCCCACACTCATGGTAATGGACTCTTAACTCTCTTGAACCAGAGCCCCCCAAAGTCCTTCCTGCTATAAAGTGTGTTGGTCGTGGTGTTTTATCACAGCATAGTAAAGTAACTAATCCAGGTGAAGGAGGAAAAGGACCTGTCATATTCCAGCCCTGCATTTTATACAGCCTGTAGCTCCTTTCCAATAAGTTGAAATCTCTCCATATTCCTCGACTTCTGCTTTGATGAAGCTCTTTCCTGACTTTGGCTTCTGTCCCTTATATCATGAAAACAGTATCTATGGTTTTCATGCTCTAGATACAAGTTAGATATTAATAGTGCATGGGGACAGGAGAGCGAGGAGGGCAAATATGAGCAAGGTGCAATGTTATGAGTATATGAAATGTCCTATGAAATATTGTTTTGTATGCTAACTAAAAGTAAGTTTTTAAAATTTAAAAGGTAATAGAGCATAATAGGTCATGCTTTTTCCACAAAGACTGTGATATACTGTGTCTGCCCCTTTCCTCAGCTTGAGGCTAAATCCTATCTCTTGAGAATAACTGTGTCAAATCATTCTTCCTCCACTGACACTTGAGCCTTGGTGTTCTCAACTGTAAAGTGTGTGGACATAGTATGGGGATCCAGGGCCAGAGATCCATAAGGGTGTGGAACCAAGAGTGGCCTTCAGTTGGTGGTTGTGGAAATTAGTGTTAGTCATAGAAGGATTCTTCAGTGCCTCTTGATACTTCATGTGTTTGGGTAAACCAAACGTGTAAAATGAATATGTTACTTGAACTATTTCACCCAGCTGGAAACTTAGAAGCATCTTGAACAGCATGTTCATTTGCTACAAACATGTGACCTGGGTTCTCATACCGAGCCTACTTCCTGACTGTATACCTGAAATCTCATATTGTGAGCCCTGAGGACAGATGAGGAATCACAGTAGTTTAAATTCCTGCTGGAAAGCAGCCACTAGCTAGATGCTAACTCCTTCAGCCACCTCCAACAGGAGCAGATGGAGCTGGCTAGGTTCCTGGAAGTCCCTGGAGTCCCAGACAGAAAAGTTGATGCCACCCCCTACACCCTCATCCTCCCACCCCACCCGATCCCACCCCCATAATAACTGGGTTTCCACTGTTTGGTGCTCACTTCCCGGCTCATGCCTGTCCAGGGACTCTCGAGTAAGTTCCTATGGCCAGGGATGGATCATTCTGAGCACGCACTGATTGACTAAGAGGGCGGATTTGAGAGCAGATGACACGTGGCTCCTCCACCAGTCTGAAGTCTCTCACCTGAATCCTGATTGGTGTCGAAAAGGCTTCTGTGAGGCTGGATGCCTCAGAAGATGGGCAGTGTAGCTTAGGGTGGGTGGGGAAGGCTAAAGGCTGGTGTTAACCAAAGATTTGGTGAGGCCCAAATGTGGGGGGAGGGGGACCGAGCAGGAAACCAAAACAACTCTCATCCAAATAATCCAACTGTGACAGAATGGCTTCCAACTAATTAAACACAGAAAACCCTCTTTTAGCAAAGATAATCCTACTGAATCAACTTGCTCGATTTTTTTCCAGCCAGCTTCTGCCTCTTGGCGCTTCAATTAAAAGCTGTTTCGCAGATGGCATATTCTGAGTCACAGAGTTAGACTCTCTGGCAGTCATGTGTGCTTCTGGTTCCTGAGGGATTCTGGCCACATGGGCAAGGTGAGAGCTCTTTCTGGGTGCCCAGTGAAGTGCGCCTCATACATCGGAGCATCATTGGAGCATACAGACCACGGACATTTCAACATCACTTAGGGTTAGCTAGACGGGCTCTCTGCTCATTCAGAAATCTGGGGGCCCTGGAAGCCACAGCAGGGCTTGAAGAGCGTTTGAACTCTAGAATGGAAAACTGAGGCTCAGAAGAAATTGTGTTTCAAGTTCCCTCAGAAGGGAGTCAGAGGAAGGCTGGGAGAGCCACATGTCTGTACATTGGGTACCAAATGGGTCATCTCTACTTTTTCTTACATTCAAGGAGCTCCTTAAGGGATATGTACCAAGGCCTGACAAATTGGCCAGGATGGGGCCTAGGAAATGCCATAGTGGAGATAGCCTGAGCTAGCTCTACCAAAACACAGGGCAGAAGGGGTGTTCTCCACCAAAATTCTGAGTGAGCTAAAGCAAGAGTTCTGAGGAAGGGCACTGGTGTGATTCTGCCTCTCACATCTGCCAACTGAAGCTCACTAACGATAGGCTCCCACTCCTCCACAGAGCCTAGGAGATGGGGGGCAGGAGCTCCATCTCATTTGGTGTTTACAATGGCTCCTGGTTCCTTGGGAAAGACATTTCTGAGTTGTACAAGACATGCCATAAAGGGACACCGAAGTGATTTACGATGATGAAGTATTTTGTTTATTAAGTAAGCATTTCAAGGAGAGGGAGGGCGGGAACTGATGGATTTTAGGACAAATAGTAAATTCTTTCAATAGCACTGAGCTTTCTCGCAAGAACTCAAGAGGCCTGGGGTTGTCTTCTTAGGGATGTGATCCCAAGCTGTTAAACACTTGTTAAGTTCCAGGCTCTTAGCATGGCCAGAGGGAGAAATGATCCAAAGGCTGAGAAGCTACTACAGTTTTATAGGTCAAGGCCAGATCCTATTTGAGGAGAGGGTTCAGAGGAGCCAGACATGAAATTTAGGCCAAGATCAGAGAGAGAGAGAGAGAGAGAGAGAGAGAGAGAGAGAGAGAGAGAGAGAGAGAGAGAGCAAGAGAGAGCACTTGCTGGGGACTGAAACTTGTGGTCTTGCAAAGTGTTCTACCACTGACCTCTCTCCCCAGCAACCTCTCCCACTTTCAACTTTTATTTTGAGATGGGGGTCTTACTGTTGCCCAGGCTGGCTGTGATCTCACTGTCACACTGGCGGATCTTACCCTTTCCCTTTGCCTCTTGAGTAGCTGGGACAGCAGCCTGGGCCACTGTGCCCAACAGAGCGTCTTTGTCAATATTCATCAATGTCTTGACAGTCAATCAATTGAAATATTTTTTTTCTGTATTTTTCAGGGCAGTTTAACCCTGTGACTTCCTGTTCTTTACTATATTTTTTGTTGTTGTTGTTGTTAAAAGATGCTGGTCAGTGTTCTATTTGCTGCGACTCTTTGTATGCTTACAATCTACCTTTCCCAAGCTGGGTTTTACATTGTTTGACTACAGAGAACACACATTGTATCCAAAAAAAAAAAAAAAAATCCTCACTTGTACCTTCTAACTAGCCAACCTGACAGTTGTCCCTTGGCCCCAAACTCCAGATTACATTCTGTTCTCGGTGGTGCCACCAAACATTCCACAGGCCACGTCCTATTTCTTTAACCTTCTCAGTGGTTTTGTTTTCCACCTAGAACTCTCTTTTTAACACAAGAGACCAAAATAAGACTCACTGACTGACTCTGCTGCTTTGCTTTAATACTCTGTCTTCCAAAAAGGTTCTCAAGGATTCAATTCCTCAGATATTTACTGAGCACCAGGGTCCTGGTCAGCCATCATTGTCACTTCGACCCAGCCTAGAGCTGTCTTAGAGGAGAGCCTCAACTGAACAACTGTCTAAATTGGCCTGGCCTGTGGGCATGTCTGTGGGGATAGTCTTAATTGTTACTTGATTAAGGAAGAGCCGCCTGCCCACTGTGGGAGGCACCATTCCCTAGAGCGAGGGGGCTCTGGGCAGTGAAACAAAGGAGTAAGCTAGCTGGAAGCAGAAAGCAAGCGAAGATAAGGATCCATGCATTTAGTCTCTCTCTGCTCTGGATTGTGGATCTGACTCTTTAAATTCCCACCGTGACCTTGTAGAAATGGATGGTAACCTGGACTTGTAAGCCAAATAAACCCTTTCTACCCCTGTGTTGCATTTTGGTCAGGATGTTTATCACAGTGACAGAAAGGAGACTGGAGCATAGGTCCTGGATGTTAGGGAGAGCTCAGCCGAGCAGGCTTCCTGCTCTTACACCAGTCAGGAATGCCAACCAGTGTACCCGTGACCCAGATTCTAAGTGAGAAGCTCCAAGACAGAGGTGAACTCACAGAAGAAACCTCCGTGTGTGTGTGTGTGTGTGTGTGTGTGTGTGTGTGTGTGTTGCTGTTTTGTAGGGCTCCTAACAGTGACTCGTGGAGATTTTGTGCAATTTGAATGGCTCTGGTTTACAAGATGAGCTTTACTTTTACTCTCAATAGAAGGGATATTTATCAAACTCTGTCCTATTTCTTAGAAGAGGCACTTGATTTGTTCAACTCGTATCGAAAGATCTCTGAAGGCCCCACTACAGCCACCTGTGATTGTTTATTCAGCCTGCCGACCCTCCCCCTCCCCACAGGTCATTAGCTGCTCTTGGCCCCGCATCCATTCTCTTTCAGCCAAACTGGTTGCTCAGGACCTAGTTCTGTCTGGACTTTGCAAATTGATAAATTGGTATTTTGTTCTGTTTTTCTCCTTTCTTCAGAACTTGTTTCCTTTTGGAAGGATGGGCACTGTGATAGCCCCCCCCCCCCCCCCCCCCCCGTCCCGCCTGGGGCCTCAGTCTCCCACGTGTTCTTGAAAAATAATAGTTGAGTGTTTTGCAATAGCACTTATCAGCTCCTTGAGACAACATGTTTTCCTCTGTGTAGTTTAACTTGCCCTCCCAGAAGAATCACCACCCCTGAGGGTCATTTTGTTTGTATTTGCAATTATACTTATATCCCTTAGAAATACACGAATAAGGGAAGTTTCTGGAACCAAGAACTTACACGGATCCAACAGGTGCCAAAAGACGATGAAAGACTTTTATTGTGATAGTGTTGTGAATACTTAGGAGTGATTGGATGACGGTGAAAGACTTTTATTGTGATAGTGTTGTGAATACTTAGGAGTGATTGGATGACGGTGAAAGACTTTTATTGTTACAGTGTTGTGAATACTTAGGAGTGATTGGATGACGGTGAAAGACTTTTATTGTGATAGTGTTGTGAATACTTAGGAGTGATTGGATGACGGTGAAAGACTTTTATTGTGATAGTGTTGTGAATACTTAGGAGTGATTGGATGACGGTGAAAGACTTTTATTGTTACAGTGTTGTGAATACTTAGGAGTGATTGGATGACGGTGAAAGACTTTTATTGTGATAGTGTTGTGAATACTTAGGAGTGATTGGATGACGGTGAAAGACTTATTGTTATAGTGTTGTGAATACTTAGGAGTGGATATGGACAAACTAATACAGTTACAACAGGTGTGCGTGCGGCATTGGTTGGTAAATGCAAAACAAACTGCCACCCAGTTTTCAAACTCCACAGATGTCCTACAATGTAGAATTTCTTCCTTCATGTTTCCTTTTCTTTATGTCTCTCTCACTGCTTTAAATTTTTTTATTTTATGTGTATGTGTGTTTTGCTCGCATGTAAGTATACCATGTACATTCAGTACCCACAGAAGCCAGAGAAGGTGTTAACTCCCCTGAAACTGGAGCTACAGATATTGTTAGCCACTATGTGGGTGCTGGGAATTGAGTCTGGGTCCTCTGGCAAAGCAGTCAGTGATGAGCCCTCTCTCCAGTCCAGATGGGACAGGTCTCATATTACAGTTCAGGCTGGTCTAGAACACACTCAATCCTCAGAACCTACATGGTAGAAGGAGAGAACCTATTCACCAAGCTGTCCTTTGACTTCCTCGTGAGCTCTGTAGCATGTGTACACATAGATAGATAGACAGACAGATAGATAGATAGATGATAGATAGATGATTGATAGATAGATGATAGATAGACAGATAGATAGACAGATCAATAGACAGACAGACAGATAGATAGATAGATGATTTTTAAGATTCAGTGACAAACTACATCTGTACTGAATATATATACATTTTTCTCTTTGTCATTGTTCCATAAATAATATACTATAACAACTATTTGCATAGAATTTACATTTTATTAGTTATTTTAAGTAAACTAGTCTTCTGTATGTGCATGTGAGCATGCAGCTGGTTGTGCACATGTATGCTTGTGTCTTCATCTATTGTTTTCTACTTCATTACTTTTTGAGACAGTTTCTCACTGAACCTAAAGCCAGGCTGGCTGACCAATAAGCTCCAAGAATCTGTCCCTCTACCCTTCTGCATCCTCCACTACTAAGATTACATCACTCCATAATCCCTCGTGTTTATGAGCCATCTCCCCAGCACCCCTTAAATTTAGCCTTAAAACAATGTCACTAAGACCACATAATATTGAGGATCACTTGGGAGGGACAGCTCATCCCTCTCTGTAGGACAGTGGCTGGAGTACCATATAGCTAGTCACTGGACTCAACTGAGGATGATCTCACTTGTCTGGTAATTGATAATGGCTGTCTGCTGGGTCTGTGGGAGCTTTCTTATGGAACATCTGTGGCCCCTTTCTGAACCTGAACTTCCCACCAATATGGTGGCTGAGTTCCCAGGGTAGGTGTCCTGGGGAGTGGGATACAAGTCAGATCTCTTTGTGATCTAGACTCAGTCACACAATATCATTTCTGCCGTAATCTATCAATAATGCACTCACGAAGTCTCAAAGTTGATAAGACAGTTTCCAAGTTGAGAACAGTACGTAGGATCAAAGAGTATGTCTGTGGTGATTTTGAGAAATTATCTTACAAGTGTCTATGAGAAAGTTAAGACCTCAAGAGAAGGCGCCCACAAGTGTTTTACTAGTAGGGTACTGAAGAGTGGGTAAGAGTTAACAAGATGAAGGGGTCAGGGGAAGGAGTGGTGAGCAAAAGGAACATTCTAGATCCAGGCTTAGAAAGTGCTTGGCTATAGGAATAACTATAAGGAAGCCCATGTAGCTGCAAATATTGATCAAGGTTCATAATAAAAAACTTGTAACAACTTCAAAGTGTCCATTGGGGGCCCTCAAAGTATTATCATGTCACATCGTGCTTAACCAACATACACTTGGTCTGCAGGTTATCTACTGCTATATAGCAGACTGTAGCATGAATCTTAAAAGTTCTTATTAATAAAATCAAACCTGAGGCCAATTATTGGGGTGAATGCTGGAAGATCAGAGAGACAGAACAGGCCACAGCCACCTCACCTCGCCAGTTCCTCAGTTGATCCTGTTTCCTCAGACTGGAAGCCTCTGAGTCCTCATCCAGAATGAATCTCAGCTGAACTGCTGCTCAAAGCCTAAAAGCTTAACCAGCCAAATGCTTCTAGTTTCTAGTCTTTACTCCTTATATATCTTTCTGTTTTTGCCATCACTCCCTGGGATTAAAGGCTCACTTCTTGGGATTAAAGGTGTGTGTCACCATGCCTGGCTGTTTCCAATGTGGCCTTGAACTCACAGAGATCCAGAGGGATTTCTGCCTCTGGAATGCTAGGATTAAAGGTGTGAGTGCCACCATTTTCTAGCCTTTGTATCTAGTGGCTGTTCTGTCTCTGACCCCAGATAAGTTTATTAGGGTGCATAATATTTTGGGGAACGCAATACCACCACAGCAGACCAGCTCAAAGTGGTGCTGGCGGTTGACTGGGTTCTTTCAGGTATCTTATAGTAGGCAGTGGCTAGGCGGGGCATCACCTCAAAACTTTCCTCATTTGCATGTTTGGTCCTTTGAGAAGTTTCCTAGCTGAGGCTAGAATAGCTGCGCGCTCTCTCTCTCTCTTTCTCTCTTTCTCTCGCTCTTTCTCTCTCTCTGTCTCTGTCTCTCTCTCTCTGTCTCTGTCTCTCTCTCTCTCTCTCTCTGTGTGTGTGTGTGTGTGTGTGTGTGTGTGTGTGTGTGTGTCTTGATCTTGCTCTCTATCCTTGTAGGTTCCCTCAGTGGAGCCATCCAGCATGGCAGCTCTTATGTGGTCAGACTTGTTATGAGGTGGTTGATGACTTCCAGAGCGAGTGTCCCAGCACAAACCAGAAGACCTTTTCTAATTAGACAGTTGAAAATCTGACACTGTTGTTGCTGTCACATAATGCTCATTCAGGCAGTCACAGAGGCCCACCCGCTTTCATGCAAAAGAGTCATAGATTTCTTGATAGTAGGACTATGATGTCCACACAATCAAGAGCACCAAGCTCTCTTGGCTCTTTTATCTTTCTGACAATTGCTGTGTCTTTTGTTTAAGAGATCGTCTCACCATATAGCCCAGTCTAGCTTCAAAACTGAGATCCTTCTGCCTCAGCTTTCCAAGTGCTGGGATTACAGATGTGTACTCAGTGTGTCTTTTTTGAGGGGGGGATGGGGCGCATTTGAGCCTGTTCATATAGAGGCTGGAGGATAACCTTTGGGGTCATTTCTCAGGCACTGTTCACCTTTTTGGTTGATTGATTGGTTGATGGATTGAGACAGTCTCTCACCTGCCTAAAACGTGCCAAATAGGCTAGGCTGTGTGTCCAGTGAGCCCCAGAGACCTTCCTGTCTACACTTCCTCACTGCTGGGATTACACGTGACACTACCATGCCCAACTTTGTTCTTCACATAGCTTCTGGGGATCAAATCCAGGTCCTTGTATTTGTCAGGTAAACATTACTACTGTAGCACCTCTCCAGTCCCCTGTGTCACTTCCAAACACACTCAATGGTCACTGAAATTTATGCTTTAAATTTCATTTTCTTTTTTGCTTTTAGATCATGACTATTAAATTGAGGTTGCTTTTTCGCAAAGAACCTTGACAGCTACAAATCTTGCCTCCTGAAGTCTTTCATGTGAACTCGGGCAGCCACTGGCTCTGGAGATACACAGCGATCATGGGGTCTTGTCTCTCTGAGGATGGCAAGCCAAGCAATGGAAGAATTTGCCACAAGACATGTTTTTAAAAACCTCATTTTTTGGCTAAGTGGAAAAAAAACCCCACACCGATGACTCATCAGTTGAAATCAAATCCTTCATCTCTGAAAAAGTGGATTTTTTTTGTTTTTACAAGAAAATAAAGTGTTTTTATTTTTTAAATAGTTTTTTTTAACCTTTCACCAGACTGCATAATATTTGGTCCCTCTTTTCTCTGAGTAATACATTCCATCTCCATGGAAATTGACGGCTTCACCTTGCTTGCAGTTCTTGCTTGCAGCCGTGAGTGAGTTCAGACACCCTTCATCCACATAAACATGGTGCTTTCTTTCCTTCCTTCTCTTTGGCTGGCTATCAGCCTGTTCTTCTGAAGACTGTAGAATGGGACCGAGCACTAAAGAGATCATTTGGGAACAGTGTCCAGGTACAAATGAGCACGGCGGGTCTATTGTCCTTCAAGAGCCCAGCCAAGCCCGCTCTGTCGCTGTTGAAGCCAGCTCTCACTCCGAAGTCATTACTCATCTCGGAGCTCTGCACTACAAAACAGTCTCTTCCTGTCTTTTCTTTTCTGAGCCTATAATTCTGTAAGGAAGTGACATGATTCATTTCTGGTGCATGAAAGCAGACATCCCACTCTGCTCCTCTCGTCTCCTTAGAAGCCCGAAAACATCTCCTCACTGGAAAACAGAAATGCACAAGTCCTGCTCATTTCTGTTCCAGAATGAATCACACAGGGAAAAAACAAATGCTGTGTGAGACTCAGGCCTTCCTAATCAAGAGGGTGTTTATGAGGGCCACATGAAGAGGGAGATAGCTAGGAGCCAGAAGAGATTCAAACAACAGCCCTCACTTTTGTTGAAGACAGAGTGGGGCTAGATTTAGAGTAACCAGCTGCTATGTACCGAGCTACACCAGACTTAATGTGCTTCAGCCCTAACATCTGTTGTGACTGTGCTTGGGGGTGGACCTCTGGGAGACACCGAGGCTAGCTCCCACAGTGGGAATAGTGCACTCTTAAAAGAGAAGGCAGAGTGTGTATTCTCCAGCTTTCTCCTCTTCCTTCTTCTCCCCTTCCCCCACCCCCTTTTTCATCTCTCCTCTCTCTCTCCCTTATACTCCCCACCTCACTGTGAGGACACAGTGGTAAGACAGCTATCCACAAGCCAAGGGGAGGTGCTCACGGGAAGCTGGCCATCCTGGTGCCTTGATCTTGGACTCCCATCTTCCAGAGCGTGAGAACACGTTTGTTCCCCTTGCTTGCGAGTCTTATCTCAGCGCCTCACACTGACCCAGGGGTCACAGTTTCCTGGGACTCTGCGATTCCTGAGATACTAAATTTCTAGTTTTCCAATCCAGAAGATCCCAGGAACACAGGGACAAGTGATATTGGGATGGAGTCTCCCATCAGAAAAAGTCTAAAAGTTAAGGGAAAAAACTCAAAAACTTGCATGATCTTCATTGTTAATCCTAACAGACATAGACTTTCTTGTACAATTACTGCTTACTCTTTCCAAATATTTTAAACTTCTTTTTATTTATGTATGCATGTGTATATTTATTCTAGGACTATGCATCTTTGGAAAAGCACAGACTTTTGCAGTTCTTCTCTCTGGCCATTATTAGCTTCCTTTGCACTCTCAAAAATGCAGCTCTGAGGCAGGTATAGTGGTTTGATCCTGTCATCCTAGCACTCAAGAGGCAGAGGCAGGAAGATTGGGAATTTTGGCTAGTGTGGGCTAGGTAGCAAGATTCCATATCAAAAACTAAACCAAATGAACAGATCCGTAGGGGAAAAATGACCCTTCCACAGGCCTGACATGAAAAGTTACACATTCTTTTGCTAAAGGAATCATTCAATCTTAGAATTATAGATTGTAGCAAACTCTGAACTATGTGATGTCTAACAATGAAAAAATAGAAAGTTATGGCACATCTTAGTATTATTATAAGGTCATTATCATATTGTAGTGTTTAGTATTATGTAACTATAAAGGTACAGTCATCATAGAAACAATTACAGCAACACAGAAAATGCTGGAGCTTCAGGAAAGTGTTGTATATTCCATAAGAAGTGGACGGTAAATAAACACAAACTCATCTGCTAGGAGGGATTGTGTGGAAGTTTCCTTGAGTTTTTTTCAAATGATATTGCTCATCATTTCAATAAAAAATGCTAAAAACGAAAGTTTAAAGCTGGAGGAAACTGCACTTGAATTCTTATGTGATACCAGTTATGGATGATTATGATCAATGTGATCCTGAAACCAGGACCTTTGCTGATGACCTGAAACCTCCTCATACTTTCTCTGCCCATCACCCCTCTCCTCTGAAGGCTGTGAGCTCGACGTCACTCTGGCTTTATGGTTCTAGGTGACTGCAGCTCGGAAAGGGTGGATCCTGTCATGATGAGTGGATTTGGGACAGTGGGCTTCCAAAGGCTTGTGAAGACACAGAAGACCTCAGCTCTCAGAACCAGGGATGGGATGTCAGCATTGCTGTGCAGGTGCTGGGGGGATACCTATGAGTTCCATCTGTCCACTCCTGACTTCATGGCACCAACCCCAGTACCAAAGATCCTATTTAGCTGACTCCAACACACCATTGGGCCAGAGTGGTAAATATGCAGTCACCAGACCCCTAACTGTGACCCCAAGCTCATACCCTCTACCCAGCTGCCTCCCAGGCACTCAGAGTACCCCTATCTGAGCTGGCCCAGAGCATCTCCCACCAGGAGCTCTGTGGTGCCTGGTTGTTCTGTGGAGGACAGACCTTTCCCTCCCCACCCTCTTGGAAGAAACCACAAAAACAAAGCCCGCGCCAGCTTCAACCTCCAACACTGTGGAGCTCTTTGGCCTAGAGCATAGACGATGAAACCTTTACGAGGCTTCCCGGACGTGCCATGGAGCGGGTTAGCACCTGCCAGCTCCGGCCTCACTTGGCACTCCTTTCTTTTCCATGGAAGCTGATGTTTTTTATGTTTGTTCATCTTCTAAGTGCAAGTATTTACAAACAGACCTTACTGGTGCTCCTGAAAGCATGCCTTCCCTCTGAGTCCCGACTTCATTTCCGTTCAATAAATCAGTCATACTCTATTTTGTATGTTGGTGCCTTCTTGGTAATGCAAGGTCATGCATTACTCATGGGTCATATTTTACATTTCTTTATAGTCTGACTGCTAACATAGTGTACAACACTGAATAAATGGCTTTTGACAGTCTGGAACCAACCCAAAATGATCAGCAGCAGAAGAATGGATAAACAAACTATGGTTTGCACACCAGAACATCTCTCCATTTTAAAAAAGAATGAACCACTGACACTGTATCCATGCAACAGCATAGATGACTCTCAAAAATAATTCCATTGAGTGAAAAAGAGAGAAACCCTGCCTGACGTGCAAGAGTACAGACTGCATGCTTCCATTTGCACAAAGCTTTAGAACCACTGATACTAACCCATGTACTAGAGGCCTGTTGTGGATTGGGTGTGTGTTTGTTCTCAAATGCATACGTTGAACTCTAGTCCCCAACGAAACTCAAAACCCAGGTTCTAAAGGAGTAATTGAAGTAACTGATGTCATAAGAATGGTACCCTGATCCAGTGAGATTATTGTCCTTATTCAAAGACACACTGGGAAGCTCCCACTCACCCTTTTTCATTGCACTATCACAATGGTTACTCTCAATTATCTACTAGACCGAGAATCTGGGCCTCTGGACATGCCTGTCAGGATAGATCTTGATTATGTTATTAGAGATAAGACCTGTCCACGGTGGCTGGTGTCATTGCCTGGGCTGGGATCCTGGACTATATAAAAAGGAGAAAGCAAACTGAACAACAGCATTCATTCCTCTCCCTCTGCTTCTGACCTTAGCTGCAATGTGGCCATCTGCCCCACGCTCCTGTCCCCAAGCTTTCCCTGACATGGTGGACTGACGATTCCCTGGAACTATGAGCCCAAACCCTTCTTTCCCCGAGCTGTTTTTGTCAGGGTGTTTTATCCCAGCAACAGAGAGGGAACTAAGACAAAATACCAAGTGAGGATGGAGAGAGAAGAGAGCCATCTGCAAGACGCAGAGAAATCGGTCCTAAGGAAACTGAGCTGACTGGAACTTTGACCTTTGAGTTGTAGCTGCTAGACTGTGGCATTTTGTTAAGAAAGCACGAATAAACCAGACTAAAGCAAGGTAAGAATAATAGTGTCGTAGTCAGTTCAAGCAGCTGTAACAAAAATGCAGTGGACCGGAGGCCAAGCAATGGGCATAACTGCCTGATGATGGCTCTCCTCCTGGTCCGCAGATGAAAGTCCTCTTGTTGGAAAGGGCTGTGCTTCTGTCCTTCCCTCTGTTTGTAAGAACACGAATCACACTTTGGAGATCACCCTTCGTGACCTCTTCTCTCAAGGACCCCTACTTCAAACACCATCCAGCTGGAGACTGGGGCTTCAATACACAAGTCCTAGAGGGGAAAAGTCAGTAGCAAGCGGTTGCATAGGGCTAGTAGGCGAGGGGTTTACTGAATGGACAAGGAACTTTGTAGGGAGATAGAAACTTTCTGTATTTTTTTTTTCAGAATACACAAAAATGCACTGAGTGGCATGCTGAAGATATATGCATTTTACATACATGTAAAACTGCATCTCAGCAAAGAACTGAAATAAAAATCTGTTGGGGATAATGAGCACTTCCTCCCCCTCCTCACTTTTTTCTTTCAGTTTGGGAGGATTTATCAAGCACAGCATAGGCTCTGGCATCACAGTACGCAGGGGGTTAGAGGATGGGGATCAGCAGCCCCACTTCCTGGGTCTTTGGGAGACTTTCCAGCTCCAAAAACAGTTTCTGGAAATTCTCAGATCACAGCCACAGAGCCAGATTGTGCCAAATGCTAACAGCTCGTTAGGAGACTGAGGGAAATAGCATTAACTCCTTCATGTTTCCATGGAGGCAGTTGTGTCCCATTCCTTTGAGAACCAGCCAGAGCCTAGATCTGCTCAGCTGCTGGCCAGTTCCACTGGGAGAAACGAAAAAGAGCCAGGAAAGCCAGCGTGGAGTGTCTTCATGAGGCTTTCAGCTTCAATTCTGACCTTACCTGCAGTTCAGACACCCTGCACGCAAGCAAATCATGACTTACTCCGTCCTTCTGCATGGACTGTTCTGGATGGTGCAGCATTTACGGAGGTGTTGGCCCCTTAAGACAAAAATAAGGACCTTTTCCAGGTGGTTCACGATCCTTTCTTTCTAGGACTTTGTCAACACTAATGAGATGAGGTAGACACCACAAAAACTTTGTGACTGGAGACAGGCAAGGGATGGGGCAATATGCACTCTCCTTTGGGGGCACCAAACTGTTTGAACACCCTCCCCCAAAAAAAGGCACAAAAAGATTTACAACCTATTTTCATGAATCACTATGTGTGGCATGTAATATGTGGCACATGTATCCTTTATCCCCTTCTCTGTGCCTTAGCAGACGTTATTAATAGATCATAGCCTAATCATCACTGAACCCAGTTCTGGAATCAATAATGTGCTGTTCTAGCTGGTACTAGTTCATGAGGGCCAATAATTTTTTTCTCTATTGCTAGCCAGTTGTTAATACATTGATTAAAAGTTTATTTGTGAGGTTATAATTAAATGAATTATGCCAAAATATCATGGTTACCCCAAATTCTTCATTCTCTTCTTATTTACAATTATCTATCATCCAAAGGTTGATTACTTTTGTATAACTGAAAGTCTATAGACTAGTAAGTGTCCATTTCTTCCCAACCCTGTGTCCAGAGATCAGTGGCCTAAAATAAGTAACAATGCCAGCATGGCAGTATTTAAATCATGGAATTGGAAAAATGCTACAGCTCAATGCATTTCCACACCCTTTGCTTCCTAGTGGGTCAGACAACCCCAGAGAGACGTCTGTCTGTCAATCAAGTCTCTGCTGGCTGTGAGAGAGCCAGGGAGTGTCGCCTTCCCACAGGACACTAGGCAGGAGATGTGCAGGTCCAAGAACTAGATCCAGCCATGCCTGAAGACAGCCTCGCTGTCCCTAGACCAATGTGAGACTTGCTGAGGGGATCATTTTCCTATTCTCAGGTGCTATATGGACCAGCATCTTGGCCCCAGAGGACATGGGTTTTCTCTAGCATCTTCTGAGCTGGTGCCTGAAATAGTCAGCCAGGCACCACTAAGAGTCAGTCAAAGCCAGGGGCGAGGATGAAGAGCTCCTGCTGGAGGCAGTGGGAGAGGGTGGGCCTTGGTGGGGCTGCCAGTCCTGAGCAGGTTGCAAGCCAGGAATGAAGCCTCAGAGCTGGTGTGGGACTCCTCCCAGGTCACCTGACCTGGGTGCTTGGGGCAGAGGGCTTGAAGGCCCTGCTTCTGAGTATCACAACAGTGAGGTTCTCCCTCCACTGTTGGCTGTGAACCAGGGACAGGCAAGTCCCTAACCATGAGGGTGAAAAGAGGGGATCACAGGCAGGGTGGAGTGGCCCCCAGTTCTGCCTCCCGAGTCACCTCTCGGTCAACAACTTTCTACCTTTTCAGTGTCTTCTCTCTTCCTTCAACTGCTTGGTTTTTTGTTGTTGTTGTTGTTGTTGTTGTTGTTTGTTGTTTTTTGTTTTTTGTTTTTAATTAAAGAATCTACTTCTCTAAGAATCCTCCAGTCCTTTAGTTCCTGACTTGGACTACTGAGGCACCCATGGACTGAGCGGCTACAGGTCCTCCGCCTCTCCAGTGTACAAACAGCCACTGTGGGCTACTCAGCCAGAACTTTGTAAACCAAGCTAACAACACCCCCTTTATAGTACACATTCATTCTACCCATCCAGCTCCTCTAGGAAACCCTACCAGAGCACTGGAGCACAAATACCCAGGCTGGGGAGTGTCTCTCAGACTTCCCACTGAGGCTGTCTTCTGGCCTCTCCCCACCATTACAATGTGGAGCAGATGACGGTTTCGCCGGCCCTCTATCCTCCGCAACCAAGGACACAGTTACTCTGATTTACAGGCTCCGCTCCACAATCTGGGAGAGGGACCTTGCTGTTGCTTGGAGTGCTGCCACAGTCCATTGTTTTAATTAATTAATTTGATTTATTTGCAGAGTTATAAGAGGGCTTTTTGAAATCAAAATGCAAATGTAATTTAAATTTTAAATGGTTATTTTGAGCCAAGGACACAGACGTGTGGGCTAGTCTTAAACCCTTGAAGGAGTGGTTCTCCTGGGGAGACAGCCTGGTTCTCTAGGTGTACAGATGCCAGGAACTCAGTGACCAAGGAGGTGGTGTCAGACACTGTGACCACTAATTCCCAACTGTCAATTTGACAGAAGAATTACCACAGAAAGTCCCTGGGTGTGTCCTTGAAGGATTATCGAGATTATGTTAATGTAAGTGGGATGGCCCACGTTGAGTGTGGGTAGCACACACATTTCCACTGCATGGTCCAACTGCATAAGAAGCTGAGCACCAGCATCCTTCTGACTCTGCTTCTTGACTGTAGATACAACATGCCTGGCTGCTTCAAGCTCCTGCCTCTGTGACTTCCTGCTCACGGAGGACTGCATCCTCAAACCACAGCCCTAAACACACCGTTCCTTCCTTGATCTGCTTTCCTTTTTTTGTTATTTGTTATTTTGTTATTTGGTATTTGTTATAATGGCCGGACAGTAACTAATACAGATAGGCAAAATCTTTTCACTTTTTCCTATTGCCTAATTAGAAGTCCTGTATGAACTGCTCAGGTATGGGCTGTTGAGATGGCTCAGCAGGTGACTTGGTACTAAGCCTGGCAACCCAAGTTCAATCTCCATGACAAAATCCCCATAAGTTCTACACACTCACACACACACACACACACACACACCCCAAATATGATAAAAAAAAAATTTAACTTCTCGGGCAAAATCTGCAGTATTACAGATAATATGCCTGACATCCAGGCTGAAAGTGTTGGAAAGGGGTAGCAATTCCCCTTATGAATAAAAGATTAAGAGGCTTGTCCAGGGTCACCTGGTGTTTGGACTGGGATCCAGTCCCCATGGTATTGCCAATCAAGCCAGAATCAGGTGCAGAAACTTCACATCTAGCATCCTGTGTCAATTTCTCAAGAGATTTCCTCCAGTCGCCATGTGTCTCCAATCCATTCAATATATTCAAGATGTTCCTGCAACACCTTTGTGTGTCAGCCATCAGGATGCATGGCCACCTGTACACAAACTGGGGACTCTTGGAGGCAAGCAGAGTTCTCTGCAGCCCCCAATCTGTCTCCTCTGTCATCAGGGAACCCCTCCTTCTTGCCTGCCTGCTCCTGCTTATAGCAAACCCAACATCAACATCATCTTCTATCAGGAACCAACCATGCTTTCGAAGAGATCACTCTTCGAGGCTTTCTTCAGAGGCAGCCTGACCTTGCAAAGGGGGATATGCTGCAGATGACATACCAGGAGATGACCCAGTCCACCATTCAGGGGGTAGCAGCCCTGCCTTGCTGAACCAAAACTTCCCACCCACTGAGTATTTACAGAGGACGCTGTACGAACTACAGCAGGTGAAAAGGTGAGAAAGACTAGGGACAGTCTCCTCTCTGCCCTTCCCCTGGGGTGGGTGGGGGAGGGTAAGCTTTCAGCGTTCACAAATTCATCTCCTCTGCATCAACTTGGATTTTATGTCGTCAGTGCTCAGATTCTCTCTCCAGGGCCTCTCCGCCTCAAATGGCAGCTGACTGTGGAAGATCTCAGGCCCAGCCACGCTTCCAAGAAGTCACGAGCTACAGGCATAGGACTGGTTGTTTGGTGTTCAAGATTCTAGTACGCTGGCTGGCTGGAGTTCATTTCACACACACCCACCCCACTGACTCCTGCTCTCAGCCAGCCTACAGCGGCAGGGAGGCAGGAGCTTTCCAAAGCGATGGTAAACAATGAGCTCACAGCCCCAAGCAGCCCAGCCCTCCACAGCCCAGCCAAGAAAACAGTCTCAGTGGTGACAGCAGCCATGAGGCCACTCTGGGTCAGGTTGGTGGGTCTAAGCAGGCGGGGCTTACAGGTTGGGAGAGCCATTTAGAGCAGCCCCTCAGGACTGAAAGAAGCTCACACACAGACAGCTTGCTTTCTTCCCTGGCTTTGAATCTCCAGCACCTGATGCAGGAACCAGCCCATCACTAATAACCAATAACCCAGCTGCCTTCCCCAGCTGACTGCAACTCCAGAAACGGACACTACAGCGTCACAAGAGTGGACGGTTTTAGACGCGTCAGCCAGTCTTTATTCCCTGTAGAGAGCCGTGCACGGCCGCGCCTCAAGGATGGCACCGGCATCCGGCTTCTGCCTTCCCGATGGCAGGTGCTCCTTATTTGGCTAAGGCTAGGATCTGGCTTGCTTCTGCACACCTGGACCTAATCTGGCTTGCTTGCGTACCCTATCGGCATTGTCCACGTGGCACTACGGGGTTGATTGCCCAGTGGCTATAAAGGGCGTGGGCTGGCTTTCCGGAGGAGGGTGAGTGAGAGAGTGAGTGTGAGAGTGAGAGTGAGAGTGAGAGTGAGAGTATGAGTGAGTGTGAGTGAGTGTGAGTGAGTGTGAGTGAGTGTGAGAGTGTGAGTGAGTGTGAGAGTGTGAGAGAGTGTGAGTGTGAGTGAGTGTGAGTGTGAGTGTGAATGAGTGTGAATGAGTGTGAGCGAGTGTGAGCGAGTGCGAGCGAGTGCGAGCGAGTGCGAGCGAGTGCGAGCGAGTGCGAGCGAGTGCGAGCGAGTGCGAGCGAGTGCGAGCGAGAGAGTGAGCGAGAGAGTGAGCGAGAGAGTGAGCGAGAGAGTGAGCGAGAGAGTGAGCGAGAGAGTGAGCGAGAGAGTGAGCGTGAGAGTGAGCGTGAGAGTGAGCGTGAGAGTGAGCGTGAGAGTGAGAGTGAGAGTGAGAGTGAGTGTGAGAGTGAGTGTGAGAGTGAAAGGAGAAGAAGATGGCTTTCCCCAGGGTCAGAAGATTGTTCAAGGTTCCTGAATAAACTGCTTGGAGAAGAGCCTGGTGTCGCGTCTTCCTTGCTGGTCGAGGCGGACACGAACAATTCCCCCATGCCTCTGCTCTGGGTTCTCCACACGCCTATGGACCGGTTTCTTTGGAAGTTGCTAGGTCTGGGGTCCTCACTCCCTGGGCCATCATGATGGTTAATATTGATTGTAAACTTGATAGGACCTAGAACCATCCAGAAGACATACCTCTGGGCAGATCTGTGAGGGAGTTTTCAGACGGAGCAAGCCGCGCTATTCCATGGGCTAGGATCCCAGACTGAATAAAAGGAGAAAGTGAGCTGAGCCCCGAATTTATCTCTCTCCTTCCTGATCCTGGATGCAATGGAGCAGCTGCCTCCCACTTCTACCACCACGCCTTCCCCACTCTAATGGACTGCACCCTCAAAACCGTGAGCCCAAGTACCCCTTCCTCCCTAAGTAGCTTTTGTTGAATGTCTTGTCACAACAATGGAAAAAGTAATTAGTACAATCATAAACAGACTTTCCTGTACCAATATGGCAGCCACAGAGCACCAAGACCCATGGACAGCTGGTTGACTTTGAAATGTGTTAATTAGCTGGGCAGATTTTCCTTCCTGTATGTTTTTGGTTAGATGTGGAGTGAGGATCATTTTCACAGTCTCTGATATTTGAAAGGTCTCTTAGTGAGGGTACCTACTGCTGTGATGAAACACCACAACCAAAAGCAAGTTGGGAAAGAAAGGGTTTATTCAGCAAACAGTTCAGCTTTGCTGGTCATTATCAGAGGAAGTCAGGACAGAAACTCAAACAGGGCAGGAACCCGGAGACAGGAGCTAATGCAAAGGCCATGGAGGGGTACTGCTTACTGGCTTGTTCACTGTGGCTTGCACAGACTGACTTCTTATAGAACCCAGGACCACCAGTCTTGGGATAGCACCACCCACAATGGACTGGGCCCTCCCCCACCAATTCCTAATTAAGAAAATATCTTACAGTGGATCTTATGGAGGCATTTTCTCAACTGAGGCTCCCTTCTCTCTAATGATTCTAGCTTGTATCAATATGACATAAGACTAGCCAGGACAAAAGGACTTCCCAGGTTCCACAGATTTCTCAAATAAGACTAAAAGCAGAGTTTCCAGCTGCATGTGTGGTGTACAGCCTTGACCCAGCTCACTGAAGGCAGAGGCAGGAGGATCAAGTTTGACCCAACTTAGTCTACATAGCAAGACCCTGTCTCAAAGGACACAAGGAAACAAGCAAACAAAACCAAAGGATGCAGCCCAGGGGCTGGGAGGGCAGCTCAGCTGCTACAGTGCTTGCCTAGCGTGCACTAAGTCCTGAGTTGATCACTAGTACTGCATGGTGCTTCATGCATGAAATCCCAACACTTGAGGAAGATCCAAAGTTGCCCTCAGCCACCCAGCAAGTTCAAGGCAAGCCTGTGCCAGGAACCCTGGCTTCTGGAAAACCACGACTGAGCACTAGGTGGTTCTCACATAGGCAAGCCTAGTCTGTCACCCTGGCTGGGTGGTTGCAAACCCCACTGAAGAAAGCTGCATTGGGCATGGCAGGGAGCTTTGGACTTTAACCTACAGATTCCACCATACTTGCTTTGGGAGGAGTCAAAAGTTAGATACTTGGGCACCCTAAAAGTCAGAGAGCTCTGCCAGCTTCTGAGGTAAGATGCAGGAGAGGCCCTCAGAAGCAGGTGGGCTGAGGAGGTGACGGCCACTGAAGCTCACAAGTGTCACTGATGATGCCCCTCACTGGCAGGAAGGGACTGTGGTTGTTCTATCTCCCTAGCTGCTTCTACAGCACTCTGCTCCCACAGTTGTAGGCCCTGTGCCTCATCTTTTCCATGATGCCTGTTCCAACTGTCAGAAGCAACAGGAGTTAACATGGATGTAGTCTACCTTTATGTGCTCTACTTTGGGCTTACGGGTATCTCCACTGTGTATCCATCTGTCCTTCCCAAGAGTCCACCCTGCAGGTGGAAAACCAGGGAGGCAGACTGTTCTCAGTTATTCAGGGGGCTATCTGGTTGTTTCAAAATTCCTCCCTGGGGAGACATAAATATCTTCTATCCTCCTCCTCAAAAGGTCCCAATGACAAGCCAAAGTAGGAGCCCACCACCGTTCACCCTGGGGAACCAATGAGTGTATTAGGCTTACTTATGGGGTAAGAGGGGCTGAAAGGGGTGTAGCTGACCCTAAAGCAGCTGCAGTGAAAAGATTTCACCCAGTGAGAATGATGAGCTCCTGCATAGATGGAGCCCCTCTCCCTTAACCCTCCCTAGCCTATACCTACTCTAGCACCTTCTAAGATTTAGAAGTCACACGAAATTAAGGCAGAATTGCATATAAATAGTCAGGAGGAGAGGCTAGGATCTTAAGTGAAGGTCAAAGACCCCCCCACACACCCACTCCTCTTTTCTGCAGGAACTTCCAAGAGTCAGCAAAACCAATCATGATAGATTCTTGCAAGCAGGCACAGCTGGGCTGATAAAGATGGCAGCTGTTTGCTTGAAGGACAAGTGGAGTTGTCTCACTGAAGCCATCCCCTGAAGGGCTATCTTCATTGTATCCAAAGCTGTCCCAACACTGGTCCCCATTTGTGCTCCCTCCACTCTCATGGACCTGTGGCCAGTGATCCCTGAGGAATAAAAAGACCCACACACTAGAGACTTCCAGAAGTCATGACAAAAAGTGATCCTTAGACATCTCATAAACCTTGGGGGATGTGGGGATGATCTAGCTGCAGCATCTGTCACCCCATTTAGCACTAGGGTCCATCCAGCTGACCTGGCTGGCTAGGCAAGTGTCCCCTTCTTTCCTCAGCACTCTAGAGGTATTCCTTCTGAAGCTGTGTGCTTGATTGAAAAGGATGGCCTTCTCCAATAAGGATGGCTGAGCTTAGGTCAAGGGTAAACAAGTAAATATGTTCTTTTGATAGAACCTCTGAATGGGCTCCCACAATCCCTGAGGCAGCTGTTGAAGTGCTCGGTGAACGTCTCTGACGTCACTCCCAGTGGACACACACACAAGTTTCTCCCAGGTGGCAATTCAAAGCTATAGCATAAGAGCCTCATTGACATCAGTGGATACTGCCCAAATGTTCACAAAGCAACAACTTGTACTCCTGCTAACAGCCACAAGGGTCCCTTTTCCTGTGTATTTGACTGAATTATATTTTAACTATTTAAACTTTTAGACAGTTTAGCTAGTCTGTATCTAGATTCCTTGTTCGGATCCATTCATTTGTTTTTTCCTTCTCACTCATGTGTCAATACCACATGTTTTAATTAGCAGTTACACACTACAGTTTGGACTTAAGTGCCCACCCAAAACCCACGTGTTTGACGCTGGATTTCCCGCATGGTACTATGAGGAGGTAGGAGAAACTTTGAGAAGTGGAGCCTACTGGGAGGTCACAGGTTATTGGCGTGTGCCCTTGAGGGAGGTGATGGAACGCTGGCCCATCTTCTTCCTCCTCTTTCTTGTGCCTCATCCAAGAGGTGTGCGGTTTTCTTCTGCCATATGGTATTGTGGCAACACTGGCTCAAAGCACCTCTTGGAGAGGAGAAATTGAGTCAAAAGCAGAAACATTTCTACCTGAAAATTTAAAGCTAACATCCTAAGATCAAAATCAAAACAGAAAATAATGATCAAGTTTACTTCAAGAATACCCCAGTGGCAATTTACCCATATCATGGCTACATCTATAAAAAGAAATGCAGCTCATGGCACAGTCAGCTACCCTTCACCAAACATTGGACCCAGAACCCAAGATCTCTTAGTATTCTCCATCCCTGTGACAGTTAATGTTAACTGTCAACTTGACCTAACCTGGAATTATCTGAAGAGTGAGAATCTCAATGTGGGACTTTCTGTGTTGGGTAGGCCTGGGGAATGTCTGGGGAGATTGTCTTAATTCATTGATGTGGGAAGACCCGTGGTGGGCGGCACCATTCCCTAGTCAGGGGTGCTGAACTTTGTAAGAGTGAAGAGATCTAGTTTAGCACAGGCAAGCGAACGTGTGTATATTCATTTCTCACTTGACTGTGGTATGATAGGACTATTTGAAGTTCTTGCCTTGATTTACCCACCATGATCTGTAACCTGGGACTATAAATTTAAATAAACCCCTTTTCCTCCTAAGCTGCATTCTATCGTGGTATTTTACCACAGCAACAGAAATGAAACTGGAACAATCCCTTCTCTCTGTTGTCTGGACACGCCCTCAGTGGCCTCGGATCTCAGACTGGATCACCATCTCCATGTGGCTGGGCACACGGCATCACCGCTTGAGCCGGCCCTCTCTGCTACCATCCAGGTAACTGAGTGGGCATGCATCCCCAACCGACACTTTATCTTCCCTTAGACATCTGCCAGAAACTGCCAGTGTCACCTATCCCCAGATAAGCCATTGCTGTTCATCTCCCGCACCTGCTCCCTGCCTTCAGCACTCATTTGATGACAACCTTAGTCTGTTGACTTCTCGTGGAACCCTTCCATGACGCGTCTCTCTCACGTACCAGATTTATTAGCACACACTACAGGCTCTTTCTTAAAATCCATCTGTCATGTTCTCATGGTCTCTGCTGACGTCACTTTGAGCCTCACCAGTGTCTCTGCCTCTACGCTTCGTCATCTCAATCCAACAGGCAGAGGGATTCAGTTAAAACCCAAGTCAGACTGTCTCCCTTCTTCCCACAGGCCTCCAAGGGTTCTCGTCTCTCCTAGAGGAAAAGCCAAGGTCTCTTCCATGCTCTATTGAGATGTCCTTCCTCATTCCCCACCCCACTCTCTGTCGTCATCTGTAGTGACCGACCTCCTATCACTCCACTTCCCACCCCGCCTCACCTCCATGGTCTTCAGCTTCCACGACACTCATGTTCACGTCTCATGAATTGAAACATTCCCTAGGGGAAGGAGAGATTCAGAGAGGAAGAAAAGGTCACATGTCTGGGGAAGTGGAAACCTGGGAGATTCTCAGAGGCCCCCCCCTCCCCTGCTTTCTGGAGGACTCCTCTTGGGGAAGTGACTGGCCAGTAGAGCTGCAGAGATTTGCTGGACCCGACAAGCTGCCTGCATGCTGTGCATAGAGCTCAGCATTGCAGCTTTCGTGAGCCATCATCCATGCTGGCGTGGGCTTCTTGGTGGTGCAGCTGCCTTTTTGCAGCATCCCCATCCCTGACCCATACTCCTGCTAGTGACTCCAGTAAAGACTCCTTGACCTGCCAAGCCGGACTTGGGCGCAATTATTGCTTTGGTCAGTTGTGGGTTCCTTTTCTAGGGTGAGTGGACATGTGCCTGTCACACAACCGTGTCCCATCTCCCACCTTTGCTTCAGTCCCATTGCCTCATATTCCCTCTCATTGCCTCGCCTCTGATAGCACTCTACCTCCCATCATGCTCCACCTCCTATCGTGGGCCATCTCCCATTGTTCCACCCCAGGGATGTTCCACTTCCCATTGTACTCCACTTCCCAGCATGCCCCACCTCTCTTCTCATTGTTCCGCCTCCCATCATGCTCTGCCTCCTGTTGCTCCCATCGTGTTCCTCCTCCAACGCTGTGCTTGGCCTGTGCTGTTCTGGCCACACTGGCTCTTTGCTGTTCCACACATCAGGCCTACTCCTTTCAGAACCTCACCTCTGATATTTCTTCTGCCCAGCTCTCTCCTCACACAGATGCTGGCTTTTCAAGGAAAACTGGAATGCACCTTGAGATTGATTTCCAGCCCCCAGCCCATATTTCCCAGCTCCCATCTCTATCTCACTTTTTTTTTCTTCTTGACCTTTGACGTAGTCTGACCCACTGCATACTCTAATGAATCATCTCTTCATCTCTCTCATTGCCATATAAGCTCCATGAGGTCTCAGCTTGACTTTCTTTGTGCTATACTTCTGGTCCAGGGGACAGTTTGGGGGCATACAGTGGCTGCTCATTACATGTGTGAGTTGAATGGAGTTTGAAGACTGAAAGAGCTTGAAGCATGCCTCTCCGCCTCCAAGTGCTCTGTGGGATCCAGGTAGCTGGACTGACAAGGGCTCCCCCGGCCCCCACTTTTAGAAAGGGAAGGCTAGTGGGCCCCAGGAAAGAGCAACAGAGCTGGGACTGCTGTGGGAGGCCGAAGGTGCTGACAGACAGCTGGCTCCTGGCATCTGCGTCACCTTGGCAGCGTGTTGAGCCAGGAGGGAATTCTCCTTCCTGCTCCTCTGGGTGGGGAGAGGATGCCTCCCTGTGAATGAAGCTCAAGTCTGAACTCCTGGGAGGATGCTGTTTTTTTTTTAACTGGCTCTTAGGGTGATGCTGTGTGGTTGTGCAAAGCCTGGAACAGTGGGGGCATTAGGACCAGGAGCCAGACGCATGTTTGGCTCCCGTTGTGTCTGGCAGAGGGTTCGTGCAGAGCTGGAGCTATGTGTGAAGGAAATCGGGCAGTGCCTGCCGGCTTTACATCTGTTGATCTGACCTGACTCAAGTCGTCCAAAGGAGGGTGTCTGTCATCCTGGCTTGACTGAATCCCCAGCAACTCGCCCCAGATGTCCCATAGAACCTGACCATTCATGCAGAGAGGGGAAGAAACATGGGACTAGCCACCAGAACAGAATGGACAAGAGCAGGATGAGAGGGGAGCAAGCAACACGACCGACCGACTGGAGACCCTTTTCAGAAGACAATTAAAAAAATCCAGAGAGGACCCGGGGTGGCCCCGGGCTCCTGTGGCTTTCGGATTCCAAGGGAAGTGGATCTTACAAATGCTGTTGGCAAATGTCAGATGGGATAAAAGGAGCAGGTGACTGGCAAAAAGCCTCTCAGCTGGAATGAACAGCCCAGGTTCAATGTCAAGCTTGAAGGATCTTGGAGTACAACAAGGAAGCAGACCTGATCAGGACCTGTTGCTTTGGGCAAGTGGCTGCGACATGTTCCTAAGGAAGCGGCCCAGGAACGGCTGTTGCAGGCTTCAGTTCCTCCTGCTCTTCCTGACACTGGGATGTGTCCTGATGATGGTGACCATGTTGCATCCTCCCCCACCCACTCTCCACCAAGCTGTCACAGCCCAGACTGGCAAACACAGTTCTGACACTGGGTATCCCCTGGTCTTTGGGGACTCCCAGGAATGGGTTCTGGAGGCTGAGGATGAGAGTGAGGAGTACAGCTTCTTGGATGGTCTTCCGCCCTTTATCTCCCTGCAGGAGGATCAATTGCTGGTGGCTGTGGCCTCACCCAGGGCTAGGAGGAATCAGAGCCAGGGCAGGAGACGAGGCAGCTACCAGTTCATCAAACACCCGAGCAGGAGGCAGGATGAGGAAGCCCCTGAGAGGGATTGGAGGTCTGAGGAGAATGGGGAGGAATCAGAAGAGGCACTGACCCCACTCAGCATGAACTCAGATGGCCTCAACATGGCACTCAGTGCCCACCTGCCCCTGAGGAGAGTCCTGCCTGAGGTGCGGCACCCAATGTAAGTAAGGCCCTTGCATTCCCTTCTCTGGTCTAAGTGTGGGATTCTTGGTAGCAAAGTCGGGCGTGCTGACTGTCTGTAGTCTGCCTCTCCTGTCCTTGGGACAGTGCTGCTTGAGATGTGGTCCCGAGGGCCCCATCATCCTTGATGATGAAACACTAGAATTGAAGATTCTCAAATCCCATCTCAGACCTGCTCAGTCAGAAGCCTCAGATCCACAGATCTGCCTCTAACAAGTCCCGAAGGAGAGAAAAATCTCACTTGTTGACTCTCTTCCCAGTCCTGGGTTCTATTCCCACTGTAAATCCCCCCTGGGTCACATGGCTTTAATAGGGAGATGGAAGCAGAAGGTCTTCAAGGCTTCTTCCAGTTCTCCTGCTGGAAGTTCAATTTTTCACACTGGTTTCTTATTAGTGTTTGCCTTTATCTGGGATCAAAGATGCATTGAAAAAAATGCAAGAAACGCTTATGTTCTTCTCGCCGTGTGCCTGGTTCTAATCTAAGCTTTCCATGTGCAGCCCCTAAAGTCCTAGGGAGTCCTCTGCCTTATGCTAGGTTAGTTTCATGCCTGGTTTGTTCAGTGGAAAGTAAGGAACAGAGAGGCCCTGTGACTTGCCCACTGTCACACAGCTGATAAGAGTCAAAGTCGAAATTTGAGTTGAGCCTGAAGCCCCACTCTCTACCACCCTCCTCAGTCCCAACAAGAAAAGAACAGTTCCCAAGCCCGAGAGCTCACGTACTGACCACAGCTCAGCTTGCCGGGTGCCCCACCCCAGAAGTGGGAAGTGTATGTGACATGCAGATCTGTGCCCAAGGAGGTGGTGACTCAATCTCTAGCCCCTGGTCCCCTCCCACCATGGACAGCCACAGAGACAGACAAGAGATTGCTTCCTCAAATCCAGAAGCAATGTGGCTGGAAAGCTAGAGTGGTCTAGGGCCCTGCCTATTGAGCTTTCTGGAAAGCGAGCATATCTTCTACCCCTGGAAGCAAAAGGACACATGTGCAGTGACAGCTGAGAGCAGGACCATGACTCTTTGAACCCTCAGTCCCTCTCAGCCTGGCTGCTTAGCCACTGATCACCAGAGAGCACAGATCTCCTTAGGTTGTGTGTCCTGGAGCATTCGCCTGCCCATAGTCCCAGCTCTGCTACGCTGACTTCACACCTTGGTTTAAAAGTTCTGCCCAGGAACCCCCCCACTCCAGTTTCAGGCTCCCTCTGGACTCACAGCTCCTCACAGAACAGACACTACTAGCCCTCAGTATGTCCATTTGGGCAGTACCAGCTTCCCCACTGTGCCGAGAGTCTGCAGAAGGTCAACTGTGCCCTGCATGTCTCAGTATGCAGCACACACTACCCGGTACAGAAATGACCTCTGGATGAAAGAACAGCCTTCCAGTTCTTTCCGTGCATATTTTCATTGGCTGAGAGCAAGAGTGACATCTTTATTCTGTAAACCAGAAACACTGGCTCTGGCTTTGGGAATGTGTGTGTGTGTGACTCTGGTTTCCAGAGCACTCTGCATATGCACACTTGTGGGTGAACTGCACGTGTGCTTGTGCACATATACACTGTGTGTTGAGTGTACATTATGCTTTGTATATTAAATAGATGAGTGTTGTGTGTAGCACATGTGTATAGTAGTTTGCGGTTTGGTATATGCAGGTTGTATATGTGGATCATACCACCCATCGTGAGGTACAGGTGTGAGCTGTATTGGTATGGTATAATGTATATATGCATGTTGTATTTGCTGATGTGTACAGTACATACATATGTGTAGTGCATCTCTTGTACATTGGAGCCTGTATGATGTGGAACTGTGTGTGTGTGTTTTGATGTGTGTTTGTCTTGTATGTGTTTATGTAGTGTGTATTGTGCTGTGTGACTATTTCATATGTATTACATGCCTTTGTGGGTGCAGTGCCAGAATATATATTGTGTGAGTTTAATTATTGTATGTGTTGTATATGTGCTGTAAGTGCACTGTATGTCGGACACATGTGCATGTGTTATGCATTTATTATGTAGTGCATGGATATGTTGTGTGTACAGTACAAAGTAGGTGCATTTTGTGGCATGAGTGCCATATGCACAGGTGTAGATGTACTATGTATGGGATGCATGAGTATATTGCATATACCTATAGTATATACTGTGTGTTTGATGTGATGTGCACATGTACTGTGCCTCTATTCATATGTATATGTCATGAAACTGTTTATTTTTCATGATATATGGGGCATGTGTGTGTTATATGTTGCAAGTGTTTAACATATGTGTTATAAATGTTTCATGACAATGGTCATGTGCTTGTGTTCAAGTGTGATGTTGTGTTATGCTTGTAGTGTGATGTGCATGTGTGAATGAGGGGTTGGTGGTACAAGCAGATACAGATATACCAGGTGTGTTTGATGTAAGCAAGCTTGTACACTTGCGTATACGTTGGGCAGACCACTCTGCTGGCTGTTTCTTCCCTCCATGGTAACCAGTGTGTTTCAGTTGTCTGGGACCTGCCCCGTTTTAACACTGAGAGACTCTGGCAGTCAAGAAACCTCTCCACCTCAAGTGAAACATAAAGTTGGGATCTCCATCCCATGGTTCTCACAGTTACCAGCTCTACGCAGAGGTGGACATCGCCCTCTGCTGGCCCCTGCCAGTGAGTGCAGTCGGTGCTGCCCGCTCGCATCTGCAATCAGACTTCAGGGCCCCCAGCCTTCCTAGCCTTCCTGAAGGCTCCTGGACACTCAAGAGTCCCTGCAAAGCCAGGCACAGCCCCTATCCAAGGTGGCGGTGCTCTCCTCCCCTCCACCTTTCACCGGGTGGAAAGACAAGAAACCCCACATATTAAGCATCTGTGTGCTGTGTAGGGACCTGAGCTTTCCTACCAGGGGCGGGAGACCTCTGCCTCTGGTGTCCTCTGTCCCACTCTCCTCCAGTCTCCAAGCTTCCTGCAAGCTCCTGGACTCCTAACCCAGATGTGTTCTTCTAACCTTCACCCTGACCCCACCCCACGCTGGCTCTTGTCAGTCCCCTTGCTAGGTTCCAGATCTCCTCTAGGAGCATGGCTGGAGGTCAGTTTGCACAGGGGGCATTCAAGGGAATTGCCGATAATGCAAGACTGAAATAGTAGAATATTAGAGTAAAGGGAGCCAAAAGGCAGGCTCTGGGGCCAGGCATGATGGGACAAGCCTGTGCCTCCAGCACTTGGCGAAGGGAGGTGAAGGCAGGAGCATTGTGAGTTTGAGGACAGCCTGGGCTGCACAGTGAGACCCTGCCTCAGAACAAATGTCTCTGGAAAGAGAGGCAACATTCTAGTGAGCTTTTAGTGAGCACTTAGTACACACTAGAGACCTCAGTAAATGGATTTACTTCCTTAATCAGCTTCACAGATCTGTGCAGTGGCTTTCATTTTACTAATGAGAAAGATCAAGATGTAGAAAGGTGAGTAGATCGGTGCCATGTGACCTGACAGCCTGTTCGACGCCAAAGTCAAGCTCTTAACCATCATGATAGACTCTGAGTCTGGCAATTTCCAGACCAGACCTGGGCAAGTCACCTAGGCTGCAAGGATTTAAGTTTGCCAATCTTAAAGCCAGCCACCTCCCACGGCCCCTGAGTGCCCGTAGGTGGATGACTACCACAGCATCCACAGTATTACCTAGGAGCTGAAGCTGCCCAGCATCTCATCCTAGGACACCGGAGGGCTGGATACAACCTACAAAATGCCCACCTGGCTTAATACTTAATATTTATGGTGCCATTCAGTCACCTAGAAGGCTTGTTGAAGTTACAGATTCAGACATCCTCCATGGCTCCTGGGCACTCCAGCTGCTCTGAAGACACATCCATTTTCAAGGAGCTCTTGTGACTACCTTGCTTAGGGGAGAAGCCAGACACAGAGGCCCCCAAGACAACATCCATGGTGGAGGTGTAAACTGTACACACTGCCATGCTTCATAGGACAGTTCAAACTCACTGTGATGGCTGAACTATGGGGAGGGGACACACACACACAAATCAGAATACACAGACAAAATAAAGAGAAAGATCCTTGATGGGAGTCAGGAGCTGAGGCAAGGGGTTAGCTAGACCCTGAAGCTGCTGTCACCGAGGGGTCAAGGGTCACGAATGTCCTGCTCACCAGTGTCCCACAGCACTGACAGCTTGCAAAGCTCTCCCAGTTCCCCCGCCCCCACGCCTCTTTGATTGCCCTGGCCTCCAGTGTGGACAAGGTGGAGGGGGGGGAGGCAAAATCAAAGAGGCCCCCAGGGAGGGAGTGTTTTGAATGTCAGAGTCCAGGCCAGGGGCTCTGCTGCTCTGGTTTAACACCTGTGCTGCCCTCCAGGCTTGTTGAAATACAGGTTCAGGCATCCTCCGTGGGCTCCTGGGCACTGGGGCTGCTCTGAGATGCTATGGGAACTCTGTTCAAGGTCAGCTCTCTGGGCCAGGTCGGACAGAGCAGGGATCCTTGAACTTCAATACGCCTGTGAACACACAGCAGTGTGTTGACAGGCAGAGCTGGATTCAGGAGGTCCGGGCTGCAGCCTGAGATGCTAAGCTCCAATGGTCCATGGGCCCTACTTTCAGCAGCCAGGGGTCACACCACCGAGTCCCAACTATGTGCGTGGCTGGCTCACCCACCACATGTGTTAAAACACAGACATTGGACTCGGTGCCGACCTCATATTTGATCCATCCAAGGGAGGTGGCTCTAACACACAGCCAGGCTGAAACCAGGCCTTCATCGCACTGGTGTTCCCTAGCTTTGAAAGCCAGTGGGGGGCTGGGGAGGAGTCCCTTTGCCCAAGCCAGGATCAGAGCAGGGAGGGGAAGCATTTTGCTGGTAGCTGTGTTGTGGAGCAGAAAGCAGTACAACTGACAGGGTTCATTCAGTGCCCTGTGATGCCCAGGGCATGCCAGGCAGTGAGTGAGTCACGGGATGACTCCTGGCCCACCTTGTGAGTTCAACAGCCTGACCTGTAGGCGGAGAAGGAGCTATGGCTGACACAGCATCAGTCGGTCAGAAAGCAATCTGAGAAGCAGAGAGGGGGAAAACAGGACTAGGCAGGGACTCAGCTTCCCCATTCCCACTGAAACAGAGGGACAAAACCCAACATCATCAGCAAATCTCTGTACCTTGGCCTAGCTGGCCATGTCGTGAAGGCAATCCACAAGCACCGTGCTTCTAGCCCTTGAGGCCCACGTGGTGTGGCCGTGGGGGACAGTGCCTCCTCTGATCCCTCCCCTGCCATATGGCAGAAACGTCTCCATATAAGCCACGGTTCCAAAGTACTTGGTGCCGGTGTGAGAGGGGCTTGCTCTGTGCTGTCACAGTTCCAGCTGGCCTCGGGGATCTGGGGAGAGGAGGTCGGTCTGCACATTGTTCCTTTTTATTTCTTTTTTTTTATTGTTATTTTTTGCTTGTTTTTGTTTTGTTTTGTTTTGTTTTGTTTTGTCTCTGAGACAGGGTTTCTCTGTGTAGCCCTGGCTGTCCTGGAACTCACTCTGTAGCCCAGGCTGGCCTCAAACTCAGAAATCTACCTGCCTCTGCCTCCCGAGTGCTGGGATTAAAGGTGTGCGCCACCACTACCACCATGCTATGTTCCCTTTAATTTCTAAGGAGGAGGTTTACGTCAGTGTTATTTACCTGGTGCTACTCCCAGTGGGGTCCCTAGACCTGCAGCATCAATCCTGCAGACTCCGGGACCCCACTCAGACCAGTGGGATGAAAATCTCTACTTTAACATGATTCCTGGGGTGCTTACACTCATGTTAAAGTTTGATGCTCGGGACATAGCTCAGTGGAAGGTACTTGCCTAGCCCATGCATGGTCCAAGAATCAACCCCCAGTACTGGGGGCAGGGATGTGAGGGCCGGAGAGATGGCTCAGAGGTTAAGTCTGCACTGTTCTTGCAGACAACCTGAGTTTGGTTCCCAGCACCCATGCCATGTAGTTCACAGCTCCCTATAAATCCATCTCCAGAGGAGCCAATGCCTATTCTGACCTCTGCAGGTACCTGTATGCACACACCACACACACACACACACACACACACACACACACACACACACTCTTTTAGAATTTTTTTTCATTTGTCAATAAGAAAGCAGACAAGTACCAGATTTCTGTCTCAGTTGTATTTGATAACTCCTCAGTTTAATTCACAGTCTTTTCTGACATATATCCATATGATTTGAGGTCACTTTTCTGAAAATGTACTAAAATTGCCTATACTTGCCTGTAGCTTTTTAAAATGCTGATGAAAGTATATTTAAATGTGTATTCTCGGGGTGTTAAAGGGAGGATGCTAGGAATGAAGTTATTGTCACAAGAAGAGCCTAGGTTAGAAGGCGTGGGGCAAGCAGAGGGCCCCACTCACTGCTGGTTGTGCACACACTCTAGTTAGACCAGACTCTCCGGGTCTTTCTGTGCTCACAGGCTGACCTGGCCCCATAGATCAATCTTGCTTTATTGTGTTCTATCTTACTCCATATTTGCCTGTTCCACTATTTTGTAATTAGGGCAAAGTGAGAGGTCTAAATAGTCTAAGAATGCTTAGCCACACCTCACACTGTCTTACTCAAATACTTTTATCCTTCTGAACGTACACCTAACTTCCACCTACAACTATTTTAAAGATATACGGTAAGTCAGCTGAAAAGACAGGTGGAGTGTGGGCTAAGGAGTGCCACCACCCTTGGGCATGGCGAGTGAGCTGCCAATGGTGGAGGGCGGGACCAGCTAGTGAGTGAGTCTTCCACAGGAAGGTTTGCAGGGCCTGAAGCATTGCTGGTACACCAGCTCAGAAGTCAGTCATTGCCATCACAGGGATCTTCAACAATGAGCTGTTTCTGTGGCTCATCGCTCCCAAGTAGCTCAATGTTAGCTTTCCAGTTTTTAACTTGATTACTTTTTCTGTTCAGATCTCTTGGCTTGTTTTCATCCATACATAGCATATAATAATCAGATGTGGCAAAGTCTTCTCTCATAATCTGCCATGCAACGTGGTTCACTGGGGTCCATATTTTCTCACACAGCTCTGCTGTGTGATGTAGCTGCATTGTCTGTCCTCCAATTATCTGAAACATTTCCATCAGTTACTAGTTTTCTGAAAACCGCCTCTGCAATGGGCAACCACCAAATGTCACCGAGGCACGTGAACAGCACTGACTTGGACCCCACCCTGGTGCCCAGTGTCCTCGGCAGGACATACAACTTTTTTTAATGTGTGAAACCCTGATGAGTCTCCAATAGGACTGGCTGGAAATCACCCTCTGAGTGACTCTAATATGTGAGCAGCCAAGAGCATTTACAAGGTCCTCTTAGGTATAAAGACAGAGATGTTCGCCTTACTTAAGGGAGTGGCCTTAGGTTAGTCTACAGTGAGGACATGAGGGATGGACAAGACTGGAGAACAGGGACATATTAGAGACTCCCACCCCTTTGCCAAGGCTCTGGCTTCCCTGACACCCCAGAAACAGGCATTCTGACTCCTGTCCAACTCCTCTGTCCTGTCACTTTGCCTGGCTACTGTCCTGCTATGGGCAATTACAGCTGTGGCCCAGGGCTTCCATGTCACTCAGGAGTTTGCTTGAAATGCAAGGCTTCAGGGGCCCATGCAGATGTGCCCCTACATTTAACAAGATCCCATTGATTGTGGTACCCAGTGACATCAGAGCGCTCTGAGCTAGCTCTCCCAGGGTGTTCTGCCTCTTCAGAGGCTTCCTCTCGAGGCTGGTTTTCTCTGAACTTCGGAAGAGCAAACTCTTTGGATAAACATTCTGGAAGGTTTGTCTGGATGTTGTCCAGGGAAGGCTGGCCCTGGCAGATAGAGCTGTTGCTTTAGGACACATCTTGGGTCTCTGATCAGGGTTCAGACCCATGACTCCCATTTGGTGCCCATCTGTGATCCAGAGCAAGGAGCCAGGGTCAGAGGTGACAAGGGACGCCGTGGAGTCCCTGGGAAAGGGTGCTACTGCCTCAGAGAGTGTGTGCCCTGGTGGGAAATGGCAGGAGGCAGAGGCAGCTTACTCCATAGACTGCCTTTTCCATGTACCTGTCTATCTGTGAGCATCTGGTCCACTCTCCTGAGAGTTTCTCTCCATCCATGTATTGGTCCTAGCATCCCCAGGCCTTGCCTGGAAGTTGCTATTCCCACCAATTACCCACAAGCAAGGTACAATGTTAGGATTTTTTTTCATGATGCTGGAGTTGCTTTATGATATTAACACCTGTCAGTTCATACTGTGTACTCCTTGAGAACAAGAACAGAGTCTTCCTTCACTCTTTGAACAATCCCATTTTTTAGATTTATTTATTTTATGTCTGTGTTTGCCTATGTGCATGTATGTGCACCATATATGTGCCTGGTATATGCCTGAGGAGGCCAGAAGTGGGTATCAGATCCCCTGGAGCTGGAGCCAGATATTGGGGTAAATGCTGAAAGATCAGAGAGACAAAAGAACAAGCCACTAGAGAAACTTTTTATCACTACCAAATCCTCAGTCCCAATGGAAGACAAGATCCTATCTCTGCGAATCCTCTGACTGAAAGCCCTTGAGTCCCCAGCTGAAAGGGTCTAGTTCCTGTCTCCTCACACCTTACATGCCTTTCTCCACCCAGCCATTCCACTTCCTTCCTAGTGCTGGGATTAATGGCGTGTGTGCTTCCCTAATATTGGTAGCAAAGGCAAGAGATCTCAAGTGCTGGGATTAAAGGCATATGACCCCCAAGAACTGGGATTAAAGGTGTGTGCCACCACTGCCTGGCTGTTTCTCTCCTAGACTGAATCAATCTCATGTAGTCCCGGTGACTTTGAAATCACAGAGATCCAGACGGTGCTAGGGTTAAAGTGTTGGACCCCAAAATTTAGGGTCTCAAGTGGGTGCCCCAAGAACCCGGACTCCAGTCCAGTTGATGCAACAGCATGAGGATTTATTGGCTTCTATATAGAAGGGCAAACTCTGCTCCTAAGAGCAAGAGCTGCATCTTACTGCAGCCCCATAAGGGCTTTTAAAGGAAAAACTCACAAAATCCACAAGATTACAATTCCCATACAATTTCATGGCTTGATCACAGGGTGATCACAGAGGGGGTACAGTTACGTAAACCTCAAGGGGGGTATCAGGGCGGGAGTGGAGCTTACACACAGGTCACGGTGGTCCTTCCTGGAACACCTGCAACTATCCCAGTCACAGTTGAGCACATCTCTTAACAGAAATCTTTTTACATTGTTATATTGTTACAGGGGTGATTGAGTAGTGGCTGAGTCAGGTTGCCCTGGGAACTAGATTTTTAGTTTCTTATTTCCTGGTGCTTGAAGTTTCTCTCTTCCTGAGGCTTGGGGGTGTAAGCCTGAAGGGCTAGGGTCTTTCAAAAGGTGTGTAACACCACTGCCTGGCCTCTATGTTTAATCTAGTGGCTTTTTCTGTCCTCTGATCTTCAGGCAAATTTTATTAGGGTACGCAATATATCGCCTCATATGTGGGTGCTGGGAACCAAACCCGGGTCTTCTGCAATCACAAGTGCTCTTATGTGCAGAGCCATTTCTTCAGCTCCCCTGAAAATACATTATTTAATAGCTATTACAAGTAAGAAGAGGAGCAGGTCCAGCCCTAGCCCTACCGCCAAAGAGTTCTTCATACACTGAAGGACGCAGACTAGCAACTGGGGGTTGGGGAGATGAGAGCTGAGATATGGAAGGCCACCTAATGTGGACTTCCACTGCTGCAGTGGGAGCAGGCAATCAATTAGTAATGCCAACACAGCTTTAGGAAGCTGACAGAAAGCTTTCTACCCCGGCCAGGCGTTGTGGGTGGGAGGAGGCTAGTGTTCCAGCCGGGCCATCTGGTACAATGCAGTGACTCAGACTCCTCAGAACCACCATCCAAATGTGTTTGCCAAGTTCACGGGGGACTTGGAGCAGCAGGGAGAGGAGGAATGCACCAGAATCTGGTCCTGAGATCTTAGAGTGTGATACAGACAGCGAGCATGCGTTGAAATGCTCCTTGGCATGGGGACTGTCCCTTTGCATTCAGGCCACACTCCTGACCTGGAGAAAGGTGGTGTCCCTGGGCTGGCTAATTGGTGATGTCAGTAGCAAAGGCAGGCTCCAAACCTGAGACAGCTCGAGTCCAAAGTCCTCTGTTTAGGCTCTCTCAGTGCTCCACTCAGAAGGTGTACCAGTGTTAACAGCGGGTGGACACTTAAAAATGGAGTTAGTAAGATAATTGCCAGATAGTGGATGGAAATTTTAAAGGCCCACCATTTAATAATAACAATACACATGTTTTTCAAGGCCTCAGCATGAGGACCTGGTCACCTTCAAAATCCCAAGGTCTTTGCAACTTACTCCCTCACTAACAAACTGAAGAAGGCTAAGTCACAGACAGGGCAAGAATGACTTGTGTCACATTCCACACAGGTGTTTCAGGAGGCAAAGTGACCGACTGGCCTGGGATCTCTTGCAGGATCAATCTGTTGTTCAATGGCCTTATTAGTTCAATTGATTTGAAAATGACTCAGAAAAGATGCATCTCAAAACACAAAATTGTTGTTATTGTACATGTTTGGTAAGGTAAGTTAAATATAGATGAAGTTTGTATTTTGGAATATGTTTCCTCAGTTCCAGGTCCATGAGTCCCTTCCCCTGCCTGGTCCCTTCCAGAGGTGCGGCACCTGCTGGGAAGGACCTGCTCTGTCCTGTCTGAACTGTCCTCTCCACTCTTCACACCTTCCCCCCTCGGGTCTCCTTTGGCGCTTGTATAGCTCTTGCTTGGTTTTCTGTGTGATTGGATCTAAGCTCCATGGCGTTAGCAAACCCACACAGGATGTTTTGGTGGGGATCCTGGGAAGCTGTGGCAGAGCTTGGGATGAGGTGCTGAGCAGAGAAGGCCTGCCAGGGCAGGCAGTGTCTCCCGGTGACTGCCTCTGGGGCAGCCGGAGTTCGGGCCTGCTGGGGAGTTCTGAAAGACCGTGCAGTGCATAGCTCTGGAGATGTCGCCCTCCACTCCTAGGGCTGAGGCTGCTGGGACAAACACCCCAGCTCTTAGAGGATGAAAGAGGTGTCAAGGGCAGAACGTTGCCCACACATGAAAAATTCTCCTCTCAAGCCAGGATGGTTAGAACAACTGGGTAACTCAGATGTCACAGAATGGTGGCTATGGGTCACATCCCGACAGAGAAGAGCTTATTTGGTCACACGAAATCGCATGTGTGTGTGTGTGCATGCGTGCGTGCGTGCGTGCGTGCGTGCGTGCGTGTGTGTGTGTGTGTGTGTGTGTAACACACTGGCAATTAACTCATGATCCTCCCGGCTCAGCCTCCCAGGAGGGAGGATTACAGGTCTGAGGTACCACACCTGACTGTCTGCACACTCAGTCTCTAAGACTCAGGAGAGACACAGAAACAATTTGTGCATCTGACATTTTCTGAAAATCACGGAGGTCTGGGGAGAGTGGGATGGATTTCTTCTGGTTAACAGCAGCCCCTTTGGGGTAGGGAAATAGGATCTGGGTCATTGTTGCTCTGGCTGTTAGCCCATGGACAGGTGTTAGAGCACCTAGGAGCAGTTGGCCTAAATAAGCTCTAGGATCTTTTTAAAGACACTGGTTTTTAGAGAACTTAGGGGGGTCTTAAGGCTCAGTATTCTCTGGGCACAACACTTGCTAGTGTTGGGCAGTCAGCAGCCCAGTGGTGGGGACTAGGACTGAATGGATAGAGCACAGGGAAATGCCTGTGGTTATTTCCAGAACACATCTGTCCTTCTGCTGTGTTGTAAGACTCAGAGGGAACAGAGCACAGCCGGTACAGTCACCTGGGTGACGAACTTAGGTGATGCCCGGCTGGTTAGCAAAAGCTCTAGACAAAGCACAGAGTGGTCTCTTTGCTTAAACGCTTCACACAGCCCTCTAATGGAGTTCTAGTATCCTCACTGGGCAGAGGAAATGAGCCTAGAGAAGTATCCAGACCCATGAGAGACTTGCGGGAAATGAGCATTTTCTGAGCTATTATGAACTAAGCACTTATATTTGTGATCCACTGGCTCCTTCCCATATCCCCATTTCACAGATGAGGAAGTTGAGGTTATGTATATTGCATGCTCAGAAGAACTAATGAATCAAAAGAATTGTTAAAAAGGGAGGTGGGGGATGAATTACTAAAAAGTAACAGCTGACTTAGAAACTATTGAAGGAAGGGTGGTCCTCAGAGATTTCATGTCACTTTTCCAAATCTCAGAAGGGACGGTCCAGGGTTTGAATGTGGTGGGCATTCTTGGTCTCCTCTCTGCTTGCTAAGATGCTCTCAGCCAAGAGCCTTGGAGCAAGGTGAGTGAAAGTGTTGTCTGGCTGGCTTCAGGGTATGTCACACTATTTCTACTGCACTGCCAGTCATGGGCATAGTGAGGGCTCCTCTCGATGCCCACTTGTGGATGGAGCCCATCTCCACAGAGGCCCATAAACCCACTCGAACTTCACACACATTTGACACCTCTTCCGTCTGTCCACAGTGTGTGGAGCTGTACAGTTTGCATCATCCACAGACCCCTCCTCCAGACTCTCTGCCCACCAGGAGCAAATTAATAGATTCCTGCTCTTCCTAAAACCATTTAACACGCTCTGGGTCACAGGGCTTTGGCAGCGCTTAAGTCACAGTATTTGGTTCTGCACTGACGAGGGGTGTTGAGGGTGCCGGGCCTGCGCACACACCATAGGCAGAGCCACTCAGAGTTCTGCTGGCCATTTCTGATACACTCAGACATTCCATGGTGGTCTTCTGGCTTCCTATTGCCTGAGGAGGTGGTCCACACGGCCTGTGTGAATCCTGAAGGCTGTGAGGGCGTCTCCCTGGGAGAGGAGGTAGGTCCTCTCCACACTGCTGCAGGAGACCCTCCTGGCTGTGTGGGGTCCTACATTCTTTGCCCACCAAACCCACAGAACCCTTGTCAGCCTGTATGGTATAGCCACTCATACTGCCCATCCATCTCCTCCCCATTTCTCTCAGTGTGAAGGGAAAACACACTTACACCTGGTCATCAAATTTGATGTTGAAATTGCTGCTCCTCGGATTGTCCACCTGATGGAAAGGGACCCTAAAGAATCAAGAACAAAAGCCAGGTGGTGGTGGCACATACATACCTTTAATCCTGGCACTTGGGAGGCAGAGGCAGAGGCAGGTGGATCTCTGTGAGTTCCAGGCCAGCCTGGTCTACAGAGTGAGTTCGAGGACAGTTAGAGCTATATAGTGAGCCCCTGTCTCGAAACAACAAAACAGAACAAGGATCAAGAACAGTACATTCCAAGACCAAAAGGGCCTTCGTGGTCCCTCTTACAGTTGAGCGTGTCTGAGATGATGAATGGCAGCAAACAGTGGTTCTTCCTAGGGCTTTGTGACCTTTGTAAGTGGGCGTTGTCGTCCCCATTAGGAGACCATCAGAATCTAAAACAAGTGACAAGTCCAGGTCATCTGCAGAGCTGGTGAGTGACAGAGACTTCTGTGCTACAGAGAATGTCCTGGGAGGTCAAAGAGAAGTCGGAGGCACAACAGTCCAGCTCTCTCATAGCTCACAACTGTGGAATCCACAGCAACAGTTGTCTAAAAGAGGCTAGAACTGAAAGGCTGCCTTCTCCAAAGGGGTCGCTACCGAGCGCCTGGCTTGATGCTAAGCACTCACAGGACTTGTTCCTCCCAAAAGCTCTGGAGTGACATCTGTGGGCATTCCTGTCATGAGGAGAAGAGAAAGCCAACATGGAAGTAGTCAGTGAGTGTCCATGCTGCAGAGCACTGGTTAAAATAGCAGTATTTGGTCGGGTGGTGGTGACACACACGTTTAATCCCAGCACTCGGGAGGCAGAGGCAGGTGGATTTCAGTTCAAGGCCAATCTGGTCTACAGAACAAATTCCAGGACAGCCAAAAAAAAAAAAAAAAAAAAAAAAAAAAAAAAAAAAAAAAAAAAAAAGAAAAGAAAAAACAAAAAAAAAAGCAACCATGGTGATCCACACTGGGATCCTACCTCTGGGGAGGCTGAGGCAAGAGGACTGGGGCTTCAAGACTAGCCTAAGCTGCATAGTAAGCCCTATCTTAATAAACAAACAAACAAATAAATAGATGAGGGCTAGAGATGTAGCTCAGTGGAAGAGCACTTACCTGAGTAAGTGAGCTCAATGCAACACTGACAAATTAAATAATAAATACATACATAAACAGTGGCTTACAAAACTGATAGAGCATTCATGCTCATATTTTTCACACTAGGCTCAAGGAGAAAAAAATTCTCCTTATTTTTAAAATGGAGAAACTAATACTTCCAAGCATTGAGCAAGGCCAGCAAAATGGTGTAGCAGCTAAGGGCACTTGCTGCCAGGTTCAGTCCCTGGAACCTACATGGTAGAAGGAGAGAAATATCTCCAGAAAGTTGTTCTCTGACCTCCACAAATGTGCACTGTGTGCATGCACACAGACACAGACACAGACACAGACACACACGCACACGCACACACACACACACACACACACACACACTGTAAAACCCTACGCATACTGGATATAGTGGTTACTTTTCTCATCTCTATGACTGAATATCTAACAGAAGCACTATAAGGAAGAGGAACATATCTGAGTTTATTTTGGCTCACGATTCGTGGGATTAAGTCGATCACGGCTGGAAAGGCATGGGGGCCGGAACAGCCTGGTCCATGGCTCCCACACAGCGCTGGCTTCTCACATGGTACTGACTAGCAAACAATGTATAGCTCTCAATCCTACCCCTAGCAGGCTGCTACCTCTGTGGCTGGGTCCTGGAGCCCTGTCACTTACCAGCTACAGAAATGACTCCCAAAACCTTATAGGGAAGGCAGTTCCCTCTGCATATGTTATTTTAGTATTATTTTGTTTATCTTGAGGATTATTTTGTTTATCCTGGGGATGACTTCAAAACTGATGATGGAGTATCAAAAACTTACAGCTGATAATTTATGCTCATGTATTTCTTTCTCATACCAGACTTACCTGTACAATGCTTGCAACTTCTTGGGAGTCTTAAATTATCACAAAATAAAAAAATTACAAACTAAACCAGATCTGTGACTTCTCAGATAGATATCATTCCATGAAACATCAGTCTTTTTTTTTTTTTTTTTTTTTTTTTAACCTTGGCTGTCGGGAATCTCTAAATCAAACTTCATAGTCATTCTAGAAAACCTTATGGCTTATGAATATACATTCTTCTGTTTCCCTGGCTTTTCCTCTGTGTCTTTTTTGTTTGTTTGTTTGTTTGGTTTGGTTTGGTTTTTTGAGACAGAGTTTCTCTGTGTAGTTTTGGTGCCTGTCCTAGAGCTCGCTCTGTAGAACAGGCTAGCCTCGAATTCACAGAGATCTATCTGGCTCTGCCTCCCGAGTGCTGGGATTAAAGGCATGCACCACCACCGCCCGGCTCCTCTGTGTCTTAATGCCATTTCATTGCACTTTGTTTTCAGTCCTGGGGTTGGAATTCAGGACCTTGCACATACCAGACAAGAACCCTAAACTGAGATACATCTCTAGTCCTGTTGTGTGTATTTCTTGTAAGAGGCTAAAAACTTTGTGGAAAGAAATTCATTAACTAACAAATTGTCTCTTGGTTTTATCTTTTAATTACACTTTTTATTTACGGTGGGGCACGGGGGTGTGCCCAAACACATGTGGAAGGCAGAAGACAATGTGAGGAGTTGGTTCTCTCCTTCCACCATGTAGATCTCGGGGATCAAACTCGGGTCCTGATCAAACTTGAGTCCTCAGGCTTAGGCAAGGCTAGCCCTTACCTGTTAGATCATCTCACCCCACCCCCACTCCCATGCAGGCATATGAGGTCTGAAGCACTTTCCTAGAGCCCATGTCTCTCTACTGGTCACCACTCCTTCCCTGCCCACTAAAAGCCTCTGCCCTGGTGAGGAAGGGACCAGGCAGAGGACACTCAGCAGGATTGGGGGATTGTGTCCCTCTGACAGGGCCAGGGCCAGACTGGTAGCTCTGATGTCCCTCTGAAGAGGGACCCAGAAAGAAGTTTCACTTTAGGAGGGTCCTTTTGTGACATGCTACAACAGACCTGTTATCACAGTTCCTCCACAGTGGACTCCAGGACAGCAAGCCAGGCAGCTTCTGAGCCCCTATGTCCCCACAGGGCTGAGGGGCTCACACAGCCCCTGGGGTGTAGGCAAAAGAGGGGGTCAGAGTATCCAGCCAGGGATGGCTGAAGCAGAAACGGTCTAGGAATTCTGAAGGCAGGGTGTCTCCGACTCTGTCATGTAGCCTGGCCCCTGTGCTGAGCTTCAGGTCCCTCACCTGCTGTGGTGACATTGTTGTTCACTCCCACGGTACAGTTGAGGGCCATCATCTCAGTGAATGTGACCAGCCTGCCTCCAGTAGAAAGAACTTGCTGGGTTCAGCAGAGCAGGTTCTTGTGATCTGAAGGAAGAGAGTTGGAGAGTGATGCTGTAGTGTGTGTTAGGATCTCTGTGTGGCTACTTGAAATCCCAGGAAAGCCACTGAATTGAAAGGACGCTGTGGTTGTAGTGACTCAGCCAGGCTTGAGGAGTGAGGGGGGGTCTGGGGGGGTCTGATTTCTCTGCAGCATCTCCTCCTGAAGGCTCACTAACACTCTTCCCCTGCAGGTGTCTGCAGCAGCATCCTGCAAGTGGCCTGCCTACAGCCAGCGTTATCCTCTGCTTCCATGACGAGGCCTGGCCCACGCTCTTGAGAACTGTGCACAGCATCCTGGACACAGCACCCAGGGCCTTGCTGCAGGAGATCATCCTTGTAGATGACCTCAGCCAGCAAGGTAACTGAAGTTGGCTCCTGGATCACTGGGAGGGGCTGGCCTTGGACCAGAAGGGAAGAGGGAAGGACGGGGAAGGGGAATTCGAACCCCTAGGCAAGGTTCCCCCAGATGCAGAGCTTCGGGTGAAGAGGGAACATGTACTCCAGTGTGAGTAGTTCATTACTGAAGGACCCCAGAGGAGATCAGTAAGGCAACAAGGAAGGACACAAAAGAGGGATCATCAAACAAGGAAGAGCCCTGGGACAGGTAACGCCCAGGACAGGGTAAACCCAAGAGGCCCCTGGGGAGGGTCACTTCAGTCTGATTCTGTTGGGGTTCTCTTCCCCAGGCCCCAACCTCTACACACCCTATTAGCCTCTCCCCAAGATGCAGTGTCTAAAGAAGGTGGTGGTCTTGACGTGGGTGCTCACTGCCTCCTGGGTGCTGAGCAAAACCTACCTACTGTCCAAATGGGGAACTGAGGACCAAAGATGAGACATGACCGGAGCTGAGTCATGCTAAGTGGGGCAGAGTTGGGCCCAGAGTCCAGACTGTAGGGTGTGCTTGGGTGCTGCCTGGGGCAGGAAGCTCAGGCCAAGAAAAAATATCAAGAGAAGGCAGCGACAGAGAAGCCCTGGCCTGAACCCCAAGTGAGTGGGTCTCAGACTTCGGTTTCCTGAGCTCCAAAGACAGACTTGTTAAAACACTAATGTGGCTGTGTGGTGGAAGTGGGAGACTGTAATCCCAGCTACTGAGGAAGCTGAGGCAGGGGATTCACAAGTTTGAGAAAGCCAGCCTGTACTATAGATGGAGTTCAATGACAGCTTGGGCAATTTAAAAAGAACTTCTATAAAAAGTTTTAAAAATATGAGCCCGGTGTGGTAGCTCACACCTTGAATCCCAGCACTCTGGAGGCAGAGACAATCAGATCTCTGTGAGTTCAAGGCCAGCCTGGGCTACATATTGAGACCTCTAATGAACATGCCAAACCAGATGGGCAAAAGCCCACCAAGCCACAATAGTCCACAAAGAACTATAGGCAATGGAGGAAACCTGGGAGCTGGAGAGGTGGTCCTCTGCAGGGAACAGTTCATCAACTGGTTGTTCAGTGCCAGTCAGCCCTGAAACATACATTCAAATAACATTATACAGATTCAACAGGTTGTATTTAGAAATATGTATGTATGTACAGATACATATAAGTATGCAACAACAGTTAGTGAAATAAGAGGCCATAAATTTGAAGGAGGATGGGAAGGGATACATGGGAGGGTCTAGGAGGAGAAAATAGCAGGGAGAAATGTTGTAATTAAATTATAGTCTCAAAAAGAAAACAAATAAACAAACAAAGGGCTGTGTTACAGTTCAGTAGTAGAGCACTCGCCTATCCTGAGTGAAGCCCTGGGTTCCACCCCCAGTACCTTCACCGGATCACCCTGGAGTCTCTAGATATGGGTTGTGCCCAGGTATCCATAGCTCTAACAAGCTGCCAGGTGAAGTTATGCCATCATCCGAGGGCCCACATTTGTGTAACTCTTGATCTAGTCTTTCCTTGGGGGTCAAAGTCCTCCATTCTTCCTCACCTCAATGACATGACATTTAGCAGCCCCGCTGACTACAAGGGAAAGCAGAGGTGTTGTGCACAAAGCTGAGCCCTGCTGAGGTCTGCACAGCCCTTCTATAACAAAGGAGGATGGGAGGGAGGGGTGGAGCCTCTGTTGGTGCCTTTTGAGATTCTCCCATCTTGAATTTGCCAGCCTGGCCATCGCAGAGGGTCAGAGCAGCTCGAGGAACTGGAATTGTGTGGGGTTAGCAAGGCACATTTGGCCAGCGTTTGTTGATTCTGATGGGCAGGCGGTGGGCTGGGCTGGTTGATAAAAGTATCTGAAGTCCCTTTGGGTCCCTGCTGGGGCAGAGTTCTCCGGAGAGCAGGCCAGTTGTCCCTTCCTGTCAGCTGATGAGCTGCATTGGTTCCTGCTGTGAATTCAAGCCCTGACTTCTCTCAGTGATGGAGTAGGACCTGAGAGTTGTAAGATGAAATAAACCTTTTCCTCCCCAAGTTGCTATTGGTCATTGTGTTTTATCACAATAGAAACCTAACTAAGACAGGCTTCCTCCCAAGTCCTCAGCTGCAGCCCTTCCCACCCGAGGGCATCTAGATCCTTGGCTAGCAGCTAAACCACAGCCTTTGCATCCTTCCAGAAGCCCACAGCTGGAAGCATCACTGGTTTCTCATCCCCTCCTCTTCTCAGACTCAGCCTGCCACAGGGATGAAACTTCTGAGACAACACCTCAGTTGGCTACCAGTTGCAGGTTCATGACCCTGTTCTTAACCCATTGTCCTCTGTCTTTGGACAGGTTCTCTGGATGAGAGCCGAAGCTGAGATGTAAGAGCGGGTGGTTTTTTGAGGTGTGTACTCTCATTTGGAGATCAGTTGCAAGATCTCTCTTCTTCCGGCTTTCCACTCATGCCCCCTGGTGGTTAATAGAGAGAACTGTGCGCCATCCCAAACCTTAGTAACACATTGGAGGCTCAGAATCTGGTTCCCACTAGGGTTTCTAAGTGAGTTGACCTCTGCAATGCTCATCACAGTCCTGTTTGATGTGGCATCCTTGACCCCCTCATTGACAGGACCCTGTCAATTCCAGAACAGCTGAAGTCTGCTCTCAGTGACTATGTGGCCAGGCTGGAGACCGTGAAGTTGCTCAGGAGCAACAAGAGGCTTGGCACCATCGGGGCCCGGATGCTGGGGGCCACCAGGGCCACAGGGGACGTGCTGGTCTTCATGGATGCCCACTGTGAGTGCCACCCTGGATGGCTGGAGCCCCTCCTCAGCAGAATAGCTGATGACAGGTAACTCATTCCACTAGGCATCTGCAAAGCGGGAACAGGGTGTGGGCGAGATACCCCGGCCCAGTCACTGTGAGAACGGAGCACCCGGCCACCGTTTGAGAAGCGCCTTGGTCCTCACTAACTGCTGTCTATTCCTTGGGGTTTCCAGACGCTTGAGCCGTGTAGGAAATGTGGGGAGCTCCTGTTGGAAGGGAGGCTGGAGAACAGCTTCTGCAAGGTCCAAATACAGCCGGTCCTGCTAAGCTGCACAGGAAGGGCAGCACGCAGCATGCTTGACTTTGACACAGCTCCCACCGAGACTGTAACATGTTGTGGGGGAACAAATTTCTAAACTAGCCTACACCACAGGTGACCCGTGCCCAGGAAGAAGGCATTAGATTCCCCCATCACTAGCTTTCTTGATAACTAACTTTCTTTGCTCCTCTGTAGTACACACAGTGCTCCTAATTTTCTAACTAAGCCAAGTCCCAGGGAATGTGGAGTTGAGAGGGCCTCACCACATCCCATAGATCAGCCTTGCTTTGATCCTCATCACGCTGTCTTCCCACTCCCTCTCCGCTGCTTCCTGAGTCTGACCTGTCCATCATGCCCCTCAATGTGAATATCCTAACCAGAAAACCTAACCCTGGTAACCAGCTCACCTAGGAGTGTGGGGAGGGGCTCAACCATTCACCACCCCTGCCGCCCAAGCAGGCCTGAGACACCACAGGACCTCCTGGCCCCCAGCCAGATGGAGCTCTCAGCACCAGACCTCATGGTTCCTATTCTTGCACTCTGTGGCTTAAGATGGGGGTAATCACACAGAAGAGAAAAATTTCTAAACCAAGACCCAGTTGGCCCAATACACCATTTGGCCCGTTCCATGATGGACGTGCTTTTGGCCTGCATTCCAATAAGTAAAGGTGTTGTGTGCTAAGTGTAGCACCAGACTGAGGGCAAGAAAAGTTCATCAAGCCTACAGGGAGGCCATCTTTGATTCTGTTCCATGTACCAGCTCCCTCAAAATCCTGGAGCTCTAGCTGATCAGGTTTCTGGACCATTCCCTGTGTGTGATCCCCACCCTGGTGTAGCAGATGGGCGACTGGGGTACCTTGGAGATCATCGTGCCCTGCTCATAATTTCACATTGCAAACCCATTTGGGAACTAACGTTGTTGTCTCATGTCCCACTCTTCAGTGATTCCCCTCCCTGCCCTGTGCAGTGGCTCAGGCCGGTGCCCCTGCTTTCTGCTTCTGTTTCTAGAGGAGGGAAGCTGAGGCTCAGAGAGGTGAAATCGTGTGCAGAGTGTGAAGGACAGGCCTCTGGTCGGGCTGTCTGGTACCAACTGTGATCTCTTCTTAAGAACCCCTGAAGCCGTTCAGAGAGAAATGGCCTCCTTTGTTCTTTCCCTGGTGCTGGGACATGTTAAACACGGATGTCATCCTTCACGCCAGCGTCTTCCATGAGTGCCAGCTCAGAGCTCCTTTGTCCTCCCTGTAGGTGGAGGCAGAGGGATGCAGCCGAGCCTCAGCAGTCCTTGGCTGTTATACACGTGACACCCTCAGAAATTCCAGTAGCCTCTCTTCCACCCTTCATGTTGTCTGCTTGTCTCCCTCCCTCCCCTCCACCCCACTCCGCCCGTGTGTGTGTGTGTGTGTGTGTGTGTGTGTGTGGTGTGTGGTGTGTGGTGTGGTGTGTGTGTGTGTGTGTGTGTGTGTGTGTGTGTGTGTGAGATGCCTGCCCCCAGAACCTCTGGTCTTGGGTGTTTGATGTGGCCTTCTCCTCACATGCCCACTGCTCTGCTCTCTGGGATTCCACCATCTTTTTATCCCCTCACAAACTTCATGGCTCCTGGCCCCTCTCTTTCCTCTGGCCCACCTTGTCCAGCTCATTGAGAATCTGAAAGAAAGTCACCTCCTCAATCTGAGTGATCCTCTCTGGACTCTACACAGCGACACTGAGCACTGGGCAAGTCTAGGATCCCCTTTCCAATCTGTGCTTCCTCGGGGATTTGGCCCATCAGCTCTTCTGAGCCGCCTGACACCTGCTCACACCACACCACACCACACCACACCACACCACACCACACCACACCTTAGTGAAGTGAAGCTTCTCTGGCCTAAGTGCTGCTCTAGAGAGAAGGGGGGATGGGGCTGCTGCCTCTGAGCCTGGGTCGGAGACATTCTGTGGACCCAGTGTCTCCAAAGGAGGAAAAAATCTCTAGGTGCTTCCATTACCCAGGTGCAGTGGGAGTCCAGAGGGGACAGGGTGGCAGCCTGCTTTGCAGAGCCATAGTTCCCCCACACCCTGGTCAAAGCATCTGGAGTCCATTACCAGCCCTGGTCCCCTGATCCTGACAGTGACTAGCTCGGCCCCTAGCCATGTGGCAGCTTTGAAACGTTTATTGCTCAGCATCCTCTATTGCCCTCAGACATTTGTCATGGAGACTGGTTATGTTGTTAGAAGGCAGTTTTCTTTCCTAGTGTTACAGGTTTATTTATTTCATATGTGTGTGTGTGTGTGTGTGTGTGTGTGTGTGTGTGTGTGTGTGTGCAACACAAGTGTGCTGTGACCACAGAGACCAGAAGAGGATGTCAGATCCTCTGGAGTTGAAGTGAAGGCTCTTGTGAGCTCCTGACATGGGTGATGGGAACTGAACCTGGATCCTCTGAAAGAGTCACAAGGAAGAGTCTTAGCTGAGCCCTCTCTCCAACCCTGGAGTAAGATGTTTCAGTGTCTTATTTTATTTAAGGAAATTGTAAAAGTAAATATGCAGTTTTACACATGTGTAGTGTTTGAGGTGTTCTCTAGGGCTGAGTGGTGCACTATCCCTATAACTGTAGAAAACAACCCTACACAAAAAACAACTGGTTTTGCGTGGTCCTGGGATGCTGACCGACGGATGGAAGCTTCCTTATAAAACAGCAATGTGAAAGGCCAAGGGTATCTGCCATACCCACCTTCCAGCTGCCTTGTGCTGTCGGCCAGCTCTAATGCCTAACCAGCAAGGCAGAGAAGCACACCTCTAAATAAGGGGACTTCTGAAGGAAAGGGGCGCTCTCTAGGAAGAGCTAAACAACTGTCATCCCAAGTTGTTTCCCGCAACTGACTGCCCAGGGCCCTGTCTGAGGCATATCAAGTTATATGCAGATATAGTAGAGTGCCATACAGAAGACATACAACACGGGCTACATTTTTTTTTTTTTTTTTTTTTTAATTTTTATTTTGCAATATAATTCAGTTCTACATATCAGCCACAGATTCCCTTGTTCTCCCCCCTCCCGCCCCCCTCACCTTCCCCCCAGCCCGCCCCCCATTCCAATCTCCTCCAGGGCAAAGCCTTCCCCACAGACTGAGATCAACCTGGTGGACTCAGTCCAGGTAGGTCCAGTCCCCTCCTCCCATGCTGAGCCAAGGGACCCTGCATAGGCCCCAGGTTTCAAACAGCCAACTCATGCAATGAGCACAGGACCCGGTCCCACTGCCTGGATGCCTCCCAAACAGATCAGGCCAATCAACTGTCTCACCCACTCAGAGGGCCTGATCCAGTTGGTGACCCCTCAGCCATTGGTTCATATTTCATGTGTTTCCGTTTGTTTGGCTATTTGTCTCTGTGCTTTATCCGACCTTGGTCTCAACAATTCTCTCTCATATAAACCCTCCTCATTCTCGCTAATTGGACTCCCAGAGATCCACCTGGGGCCTAGTCATGGATCTCTGCCTCCAGATCCATCAGTAGTTGGATGAGGTTTCTAGCACGACAATTAGGGTGTTTGGCCATCCCATCACCAGAGTAGGTCAGTTCGGATTGTCTCTCGACCATTGCCAGCAGTCTGTTGTGGGGGTATCTTTGTGGATTTCTGTGGGCCTCTCTAGCACTTTGTTTCTTCCTATTCTCATGTGGTCTTCATTTACCATGGTCTCCTATTCCTTGTTCTCCCTCTCTGTTTTTGATCCAGCTGGGATCTCCCACTCACCCAAGCTCTCTTTCCCTCGACCCTCGCCCTTCACTACCCCCACTCCTGTCCAGGCTGTTCATGTAGATCTCATTCCATTTCTCTGTCGTTGGGCGATCCCTGTGTCTTTCTTGGGGTCCTGTTTTCCAGGTAGCCTGCCTGGTGATGTGAGTAGCAGTCCAGTCATCCTTGTTCCACATCTAGTATCCTGTTATGAGTGAGTACATACCATGTTTGTCTTTCTGAGTCTGGGATACCTCACTCAGGATGATTTTTTCTAGATCCATCCATTTGTCTGCAAACCTCATGATGTCATTGTTTTTCTCTGCTGAGTAGTATTCCATTGTGTATATGTACCACATTTTGTTTATCCATTCTTCAGTTGAAGGGCATCTAGGTTGTTTCCATGTTCTGGCTATTACAAACAACGCTGATATGAACATAGCTGAACAAGTGCTCTTGTGGTGTGGTTGAGCATTCCTTGGGTATATGCCCAAGAGTGGTATAGCTGGATCTTGGGGGAGATGGATTCCCAATTTTCTAAGAAATCGCCATATTGATTTCCAAAGTGGTTGTACAAGCTTGCATTCCCACCAGCAGTGGAGGAGAGTTCCCCTAGCTCCACATCCTCTCCAGCATAAGGTGTCTTCAGTGTTTTTGATCTTAGCCATTCTGACAGGCGTAAGGTGGTATCTCAGAGTTGTTATCTGGTCTTGATTTAATTTAGGTATGTGGTACCTATCCAGAAAATTATCCATTTCTTTTAGGTTTTCCAGTTTTGTGGAATAGAGGTTTTTGAAGTATGACCTGATGATTCTCTGGATTTCCTCAATGTCTGTTGTTATGTCCCCCTTTTCATTTCTGATTTTGTTGATTTGGATGCTCTCTCTCTGTCTTTTGGTTAGTTTGAATAAGGGCTTGTCTATCTTGTTGATTTTCTCAAAGAACCAACTCTTTGTTTCATTAATTTTTTGTATTGTTCTCTTTGTTTCTATTTTATTGATTTCAGCTCTCACTTTGATAATTTCCTGGCATCTATTTTTCCTGGGAGACTTTGCTTCTTCCTGTTCTAGAACTTTCAGGTGTGCTGTTAAGTCACTAGTGTGAGATTTCTCCAGCTTATTTATGTGGGCGTTTAGTGCTATGAATTTCCCTCTTAGTACTGCTTTCATAGTGTCCCATAGGTTTGGATATGTGGTGTCTTCATTTTCGTTGATCTCTAGGAAGTCTTTAATTTCTTTCTTTATTTCTTCCTTAACCCATTGGTGATTCAGGTGGGTATTGTTCAGTTTCCATGAGATTGTAGGTTTTCTGTAGTTTTTGTTGTTGTTGAAATCCAACTTTAGACCATGGTGGTCTGATAGAACACAGGAGGTTATTCTAATTGTTTTGTATCTGTTTAGATTTGCTTTGTGACCAAGTATGTGGTCGATTTTAGAGAAGGTTCCATGGGGTGCTGAGAAGAAGGTATATTCTTTTTTGTTAGGATGGAATGTTCTGTAGATGTCGATTAAGTCCATTTGAGTCATGACATCAATTAAGTCCTTTATTTCTCTGTTAAGTTTCGATTTGGGGGATCTGTCCAGTGGTGAAAGTGGGGTGTTGAGGTCTCCCACTATTAATGTGTGGGGTTTTATATGTGATTTAAGCTTTAATAATGTTTCTTTTACATATGTGGGTGCCCTTGTGTTTGGGGCATAAATGTTCAGAATTGAGACTTCATCTTGGTGGATCTTTCCTGTGATGAGTATGTAATGCCCTTCTTGATCTCTTTTGATTGATTTTAGTTTGAAGTCTATTTTGCTGGATATCAGGATGGCTACACCCGCTTGTTTCTTAAGACCGTTTGATTGGAAAGTCTTTTCCCAGCCTTTTATTTTTAGGTAGTGTCTATCTTTGAATTTGAGATGTGTTTCTTGTATGCAGCAGAAAGATGGGTCCTGCTTTCGTATCCATTCTGTAAGCCTATGTCTTTTTATAGGTGAATTAAGTCCATTGATATTGAGGGATATTAATGTCCAGTGATTGTTCATTCCTGTTATTTTTTGGTGGTGATGTGTGTGTACTTTTCTTCGTTGGGGTCTACTGCTGTGGCTTTATCTATTGCCTGTGTTTTCGAGGTTGTATCTGACTTCCTTAGGTTGGAATTTTCCTTCTAGTGCTTTCTGTAGGGCTGGGTTTGTGGATAAATATTGTTTAAATCTGGCTTTGTCATGGAATGTCTTGTTCACTCCATCTATGACGATTGAAAGTTTTGCTGGGTATATTAGTCTAGGCTGACATCCATGGTCTCTTAATGTCTGCATTACATCTGTCCAGGACCTTCTGGCTTTCAAAGTCTCCATTGAGAAATCGGGTGTTATTCTGATAGGTTTGCCTTTATATGTCACTTGGCCTTTTTCCTTTGCTGCTCTTAATATTCTTTCTTTATTCTGTACGTTTAATTGTTTAATTATTATGTGGCGAGGGGACTTTTTTTGGGGGTCTAGTCTGTTTGGTGTTCTATAGGCTTCCTGTATCTTCATAGGCATTTCCTTCTTTAAGTTGGGAAAGTTTTCTTCTATGATCTTGTTGAATATATTTTCTGTGCCCTTGAGTTGGTATTCTTCTCCTTCTTCTACCCCTATTATTCGTAGGTTTGGTCTTTTCATGGTGTCCCAAATTTCTTGGACATTTTGGTTCATGACTTTGTTGACTTTAGTGTTTTCTTTGACTGATGAATCTATTTCTTCTATTGTATCTTCAACGCTAGAGATCCTCTCTTCCATCTCTTGCATTCTGTTGATTATACTTGCATCTGAAGTTCCCAATCGTTTTCTCAGATTTTCTATTTCCAGCATTCCCTCTGTTTGTGTCTTCTTCATTTTTTCTATTTCCCTTTTCAGGTCTTGGACTGTTTCCTTCATTTGTTTCATTGATTTTTCTTGATTTTCTTTCAGTATTTTATTGTTCTCTTCCAGGACTTTATTGATTTCTTCTAATTTGTTTGCCCTTTCCTCTAATTGTTTACAGTGTTCTTCACATTTTTTTGTCTTTTCCTCTACACGAGCCTCTAGCTTCTTCATGATGACATTCATAAGGCTATTTTCTTCTGCTTCTTCCAATTTCTGATGTTCAGGTCTAGGTGTTGGAGGAGGGCTAGGGCCTGGTGATGGTGTATTACTATTCATTTTGTTGTATGTGTTTCTGCCTTGACGTCTGCCCATCTCCTTGTGGTTCGTTCCTGGCCTTATCCGCACACTTGGTTCAGAGCTGACAGATTCAGGAAGTCTCTCTCTCTTGTCCAGATGGGAGCTCTCTTGTCCAAATTGGAAGTCCGGGGCAGGATGGAAGCTCTTGTTCAGAAGGGAAGTCCGGGTGAGGATGGGTGCTCTCCTCTCTCTCTATCTCTCTCTCTCTCTCTCTCCTCCAGATGGGAAATCCACGGCAAGATGGGAGCTGGGGGCCAGCCTCTAAGTCTCAAGAAGAGGCTTGGGGCTCAGGTGGATGGGCGTGGGGGCAGGGCGTGGAGACTGCAGGGTCTGCCAGGGGTCTTGGAGAAGGAGATCCTTCCCGGTGGGGCTAGAAGGGCACCTGCCCGGGGACCAGAACCTGGGGCCAAGTTGGGCAGGTCTTCCCCGGAGTGGCTGGTGCCCAGGGATGGGGTCCGGGGCAAGCTAGGGCACTCACCTGTGCTTCAGAAGGGAAGTCCTGGGCAAGATGGGAGCTGGGGGGCCTGGCCTCTAAGTCTCAGGAAGAGGCTTGGGGCTCAGGCAGATGGGCGTGGGGGCAGGGCGTGGAGACTGCAGGGTCTGCCAGGGGTCTTGGAGAAGGGGATCCTTCCCAGTGGGGCTAGAAGGGCACCTGCCCGGGGAGCAGAACCTGGGCCCAAGTTGGGCAGGTCTTCCCCGGAGTGGCTGGTGCCCAGGGATGGGGTCGGGGGCAAGCTAGGGCACTCACCTGTGCTTCAGAAGGGAAGTCCGGGGGAAGATGGGAGCTGGGGGCCGGCCTCTAAGTCTCAGGAAGAGGCTTGGGGCTCAGGCAGATGGGCGTGGGGGCAGGGCGTGGAGACTGCAGGGTCTGCCAGGGGTCTTGGAGAAGGGGATCCTTCCCGGTTGGGGTAGAAGGGCACCTGCCCGGGGACCAGAACCTGGGCCCAAGTTGGGCAGGTCTTCCCCGGAGTGGCTGGTGCCCAGGGATGGGGTCGGGGGCAAGCTAGGGCACTCACCTGTGCTTCAGAAGGGAAGTCTGGGGCAAGATGGGAGCTGGGGGCCGGCCTCTAAGTCTCAGGAAGAGGCTTGGGGCTCAGGCAGATGGGCGTGGGGGCAGGGCGTGGAGACTGCAGGGTCTGCCAAGGGTCTTGGAGAAGGGGATCCTTCCCGGTTGGGGTAGAAGGGCACCTGCCCGGGGACCAGAACCTGGGCCCAAGTTGGGCAGGTCTTCCCCGGAGTGGCTGGTGCCCAGGGATGGGGTCGGGGGCAAGCTAGGGCACTCACCTGTGCTTCAGAAGGGAAGTCCTGGGCAAGATGGGAGCTGGGGGCCGGCCTCTAAGTCTCAGGAAGAGGCTTGGGGCTCAGGCAGATGGGCGTGGGGGCAGGGCGTGGAGACTGCAGGGTCTGCCAGGGGTCTTGGAGAAGGGGATCCTTCCCGGTTGGGGTAGAAGGGCACCTGCCTGGGGACCAGAACCTGGGCCCAAGTTGGGCAGGTCTTCCCCGGAGTGGCTGGTGCCCAGGGATGGGGTCGGGGGCAAGCTAGGGCACTCACCTGTGCTTCAGAAGGGAAGTCCTGGGCAAGATGGGAGCTGGGGGCCGGCCTCTAAGTCTCAGGAAGAGGCTTGGGGCTCAGGCAGATGGGCGTGGGGGCAGGGCGTGGAGACTGCAGGGTCTGCCAAGGGTCTTGGAGAAGGGGATCCTTCCCGGTTGGGGTAGAAGGGCACCTGCCCGGGGACCAGAACCTGGGGCCAAGTTGGGCAGGTCTTCCCCGGAGTGGCTGGTGCCCAGGGATGGGGTCCGGGGCAAGCTAGGGCACTCACCTGTGCTTCAGAAGGGAAGTCCTGGGCAAGATGGGAGCTGGGGGGCCTGGCCTCTAAGTCTCAGGAAGAGGCTTGGGGCTCAGGCAGATGGGCGTGGGGGCAGGGCGTGGAGACTGCAGGGTCTGCCAGGGGTCTTGGAGAAGGGGATCCTTCCCAGTGGGGCTAGAAGGGCACCTGCCCGGGGAGCAGAACCTGGGCCCAAGTTGGGCAGGTCTTCCCCGGAGTGGCTGGTGCCCAGGGATGGGGTCGGGGGCAAGCTAGGGCACTCACCTGTGCTTCAGAAGGGAAGTCCGGGGGAAGATGGGAGCTGGGGGCCGGCCTCTAAGTCTCAGGAAGAGGCTTGGGGCTCAGGCAGATGGGCGTGGGGGCAGGGCGTGGAGACTGCAGGGTCTGCCAGGGGTCTTGGAGAAGGGGATCCTTCCCGGTTGGGGTAGAAGGGCACCTGCCCGGGGACCAGAACCTGGGCCCAAGTTGGGCAGGTCTTCCCCGGAGTGGCTGGTGCCCAGGGATGGGGTCGGGGGCAAGCTAGGGCACTCACCTGTGCTTCAGAAGGGAAGTCCTGGGCAAGATGGGAGCTGGGGGCTGGCCTCTAAGTCTCAGGAAGAGGCTTAGGGCTCAGGCAGATGGGCGTGGGGGCAGGGCGTGGAGACTGCAGGGTCTGCCAGGGGTCTTGGAGAAGGGGATCCTTCCCGGTTGGGGTAGAAGGGCACCTGCCCGGGGACCAGAACCTGGGCCCAAGTTGGGCAGGTCTTCCCCGGAGTGGCTGGTGCCCAGGGATGGGGTCGGGGGCAAGCTAGGGCACTCACCTGTGCTTCAGAAGGGAAGTCCTGGGCAAGATGGGAGCTGGGGGCCGGCCTCTAAGTCTCAGGAAGAGGCTTGGGGCTCAGGCAGATGGGCGTGGGGGCAGGGCGTGGAGACTGCAGGGTCTGCCAAGGGTCTTGGAGAAGGGGATCCTTCCCGGTTGGGGTAGAAGGGCACCTGCCCGGGGACCAGAACCTGGGGCCAAGTTGGGCAGGTCTTCCCCGGAGTGGCTGGTGCCCAGGGATGGGGTCGGGGGCAAGCTAGGGCACTCACCTGTGCTTCAAAAGGGAAGTCCTGGGCAAGATGGGAGCTGGGGGCCCGCCTCTAAGTCTCAGGAAGAGGCTTGGGGCTCAGGCAGATGGGCGTGGGGGCAGGGCGTGGAGACTGCAGGGTCTGCCAGGGGTCTTGGAGAAGGGGATCCTTCCTGGTTGGGGTAGAAGGGCACCTGCCCGGGGACCAGAACCTGGGCCCAAGTTGGGCAGGTCTTCCCCGGAGTGGCTGTGCTTCAGAAGGCGGGCTACATGTTTTAATTAAAACAGTCATGTTACAAAGTAAAAACAGCTGAAATTAATTTTAATAGTGTAAACACAGTATATCCAAAATATAATATCAGCATGTAATCAATATAAAATTTACTGAAAGTTTTTCATCCTTTTTTCATATTAATTCTTCTAAATTGGGATTCTTACCTGAGACAAAGCACAGTTTCAAGGCTAACAGGTATGAATGGCCTGTGGCTGCTGCCCTGGGCCACACATTACATAGATCTTGTTTCTGTCCCTCAGCTAGTGAGTGGTCTGCATCGTAGTTTGACCCTCTGCTCTTTCCAGGAGCCGAGTGGTGTCTCCAGTCATAGACGTGATTGACTGGAAGACACTTCAGTACTCTCCAGCCAAGGAGCCACAGCGAGGGGTGCTGGACTGGAAGTTGGATTTCCGATGGGAGCCCCTGGGGGAGCAGGAGCAGAAGGCCCGCCCATCCCCCATCAGCCCTATCAGGTGAGCCCTGCCACAGCCTGCCTGTCCCTGAGCTCCACACGGGGACGGTAAGCCATGTCACCTGAGTCCCAGTTTCCTGATGACAGCGCCTAGCACACAGGGTTGGTATGGAAACCAAACAAGCCGACGTGTAAAAAGCGTTCAGCTAGCTACAATGCTTCCGTCATCATGATATCAATGAAGTCCAGTGAAGAGAGCCAGGGAAGCTGTCTTGCAGAAGATTCTGTCCAGGGTAAGAATGAGGAAGAAGCTGAGCTGACCTTGACCCCAGATAACACAACTCCTTGGTCTCAGGTTCCTGCTCAGTGAGAAGGAAGACTTAGCTGGCCGAACACTGTGACACCATAATTCTCAAAATAGACAACAGCTTTGAAAGTTGCTACTCCCGTGTTTGGTTTCTGAAAAACTGTTTTATTTAAGTAGGTTTTTTAATTAGAAATTTTCTGCCGGATAACAAGCCATTTCAAATTTAGTGTGTAAAACAACAGCTATTCTCCAAGCTCACAGACTATATGGGTCATGAGTTCTGGAATGGCTCAGCCAGGCTGACCGTCTCTACTTCACTGTGCCAGGATACATACAGATTAAATTCCCAACATCATGACGACGGAAATCCAGGGTAGCCAGCTCCTAAAACCACCTACTTCCCTGATACGCTAAGCTGGGTGGCTGGTCCATATCTGCAGTCCACAACTGATAACCGCAAAACCCAAAGCCCTCTGAAAACCTTGTTTATTGTCATAATGCAGTGGGCAGCAGATGTGTACCTGAGGGACATGGTGCATGAGCCCACTCTGAGTAGTTACATGCTGACTGAAGAAGTTTCTATGCACCCCACTAAAGGATGTAATGACCAAAGCTGACAGGCAGTACGTCATGGAGGCCCCTTTCTAAAATCCAAAAATTCTGAATTAAAACAGTCACCAGGAGCCAGGTGTTGGTGCACACCTGATATCAAGAGTTTAAGGCCAGTCTGTGCTGCACAGTGAGACCTTGTCTCAAAAAACAAAACAGAAAAGATAAACAAGCAACAACAACAAAGAAAAACAGCAGGGGCTGGAGAGATGGCTCAGCGGTTAAGAGCACTGACTGTTCTTCCAAAGGTCTTGAGTTCAATTCCCAGCAACCACATGGTGGCTCACTACCATCTGTAATGAGATCTGATGCCCTCTTCTGGCCTGCAGGGATGCATGCAGACAGAACACTGTATACATAATAAATAAATAAATCTTAAAAAAAAAAAAAAAGAAAAACAGCAGCACTATGAATTTCAGAGAGGAATAGTGAACTCAGATCTGTTCAGCTTTGTATTTAAAAATATGGCAAGTACAATGCCTGGCACTGTATGTAACTCTTCATTTCAATCCCCACAAACCACAACTGTGAGCTGTTTTGTTTGTTTGTTTGTTTTGTTTTGTGGATGGTTGTTTTATCCCAGTTAGAGGTGAGGAAATCAAATGGAGAGAGGTAACATATCTTGGGTCCTCTGGAAGAGCAGCAAGCACTCGTAACTGTTGAAACATCTCTCCAGCTCCCAGTTCTTTTTATAAAATTCTTGGATTCCAGTCTTGTGGATCAAAATGTTGAACTCCACCAGAGCCCGGAGTCGGCAGTCTCACTGGCTGGACCTGCCTCTGGGAAGCCCCACCCAGCCTGTTTCTGAGTTTGGGGTTGCACTGTAGTCTCTTACGTGACTTCTCTGTACAGGAGCCCTGTGGTACCCGGAGAGGTGGTGGCCGTGGACAGACATTACTTCCAAAACACCGGAGCTTATGATCCTCTCATGTCACTAGAGGGTAGTGAAAATCTTGAGATGTCCTTCAAGGTAGGTTCTATGTCAACAGTGAACATGGTGTTATCTCTGGAATCATGTATGTATGTATGTATGTATGTATGTATGTATGTATGTATGTAGTCAGCTCAGAGGCAGACATTAGAAAGGGCAGATGTTGGGAATAAACTTGTGGGTAAATTATATAAAGTCATTGCAACAAGATAAGACAAACCTTCTGTCTCCGCCCAGACCATGTCTCTGGTGAGCTAACTTGACTTTACTCTCAGCCTCCTCTGTGAACTTGACTTTCAAGATCCTCATCAGGAGGAGAAGATGTACTATCAGTCATTCACATCTCAGTGAAGGCAATCCAGAGCTTCTGGCACGTTCTCCGTTCGTGGTACCCTTAGCATCTAGGGGATCTTTTACAGCACCCACCAGCCAGATGTGAAACCATTCTTGGCACTGAGTAGTTCCATCCAAACAATGGGTATTCTCTTGGTTTAGGACCTGCTGGGCTTAGCTGGCCTCTCCACCCCGGGAACCATGTGAACAGCCATCACCCACACTTCCTCTTCCACACAGGTTCTAGCATTGTACTTGCCTTTCAGTCACACCCACTGCCCCAAACCCAACCCAGCAAAGTTGTCTATCATCTAACACGGGTAGACCAATCTAATGTGGATATGGGAATTACATCAAGCTTGTAGTTTGCACAGTGTCCAAGTTTGCTATTTCTCTAAAAAAATGAAAGATGCCTGCAGTGCTCTCTGAGTCCTCTGAAGTATCGTGGGGAGTAGAGTTTGAGAACCCCATGCCCTATTGAGAGCCGCTGGTAGTGAAAGTCCATGAGAGTATACAGCAGTGACAACTAGAGTTCAGAAGGTCAACCTATCAGAACCAAGGGTTCTGTTAGAGGAAACCATCACGCAAGGTGTTATGGGATTACTGCCTTTTGAATGAACTGGCTGTCTCTTGTTGTAAACTTCTTGTGCAATAACAGCTATGATTCTCCCCATTTACCATGCATCCCCATGTTGTTGTACATGTAATCTCACAATTGCATCTCAATCTTGGGCACAACTTTCCCTATACATTTGGGGTAACTGGACAACTGTCCCCAGCTGTGTTTGTTTTTCTTTAACATATATCTGGCCAGGGCCATTCTCCAGACAAAAGTATTTCAACAAAGATACATTTTTCCAAGGACAAAACTGCACACAGATAAACATTAGCTCATCTCACTCACAGATAGAGAAAAGAACCACTAACAATTAAATCCTCAACCCCTCACCTTCACCCCGGGTTATTTACACAGGACCCTAATTTAAGAGATTTACTGCTTACATTCCTGGGATGAAATTTTAGCCATTTGCTAGATACTGAGTGAAGGCAGTTACTTCCCACTGACCCAAGGAGATTGCCTCCAGGCCAGGCAGGCAATAGGTGCCAAGCTTCTTTCTTGTGCAAATTAAGTTTTTATTCCTCCTCAGCCAGGTGCTATTCCTAGATTTTCTCCTCAGCAATTACTGTGAGTGAAAGTGCTTTTACTAACCAAATACTACAGCTCTGACAGAGGTTGCTTAGCCACCTAGCATATGCCCCCCTCCCTATCAGAAAGCAGCTGCAGCCGGGATGAGCGGGAAAAGTGGTGCCAAAGACAGTTTACTTTCTTGTGACTTACTGACTCCTAACATTCTACCTAGCCATTTCTAGATTATAGTTTGAGCACATAAATCCCTAATTGGTCTTAGCCTTTAGTTGACCCTACCAGAGAACTCCCCTTTAGTCACTCCCTTTTTGGGTTGTAATTGGAAGCTGACAATTAATTGCTTTATGTGTGGGTCCTTATACCTCTCTCTGCGACCCTGAAAACTTCAAGCCTCACATTGCTTTACCAAAGAATTACTGTGTGGGTATATATACTGGTTCTCTGAGAGCACTGGGAGAAGAGGATTGATGGAGAAGAACAAAGATGAGGATGGAGATGGAAAGAACTAGGTAGAATGATGAGAGAACAGCAGAAGGGACTGAGACCAGGAGGGACTGAGAGCAGGAGGGAAAGAGAGCTAAATAAGAGAGCAGAAAAGAAACTGCAGATAGAATTACCATGGAAGAATAAAGTGAATGGACTAAAGAACTCAGTGTGCTTAGATTCATTGAATATCCCTCAGATTAGAATCCTCAGCTGGTTGTTAGACTCTTCCGCGGACCCTGGGAGCAAACAGTATAGGCTGGACCTAATATTGTTTGCGTTAATGCCCAGTGTGTTTTTAGTTCTTGAACCACAGCCTGTCCCAGCACTATTCAAGTGTAAGTTCTGTCACCAAGTATAGAATGAAGGGTTCTTGACAGTGAGCAGTGGGGACCTGGGAGAAGCTTCTGGAAGGAGTGAAGAAGGCTAAGGGAGTTGTGCTTTCATCTCTAGTGTCTTTGCAGGAGACATCACGGTGTTTTAGAAATTCCCTAGCCACTGCCTACATATTTTCCCTGGGAAAACATCCTCTGGTGTGTGTGTGTGTGTGTGTGTGTGTGTGTGTGTGTGTGTGTGTGTGCTGATCCTGCTTTGCTTTGTGTGCTGACTCTGCACATGTTTCCAGGAGGCATGTTCAGGCAGGTGCATGGGTGTCAGCCACCACCCCTCAATTCCATCCTGGGACAACTGCCCTCTGTCCCTCCCTCTTGCTGCCCTGCTGCCCACACTCTTGGATGGAGGAACTGCAATCTGGGGATCTGAACTGGTCATTCTGGCTTCCGACTTCCTGGTTTTCTGCCAGCTGTTCACAGACAGGGAAGTAGAAGAAAGAGCCATTCACCTTCTCCTTCTGTGACAGGCCTGGCTTTGCGGTGGCTCTGTTGAAATCCTTCCCTGCTCTCGAGTGGGACACATCTACCAAAGCCAAGATGCCAGCTCCAGGACTGACCCTGAGGTCATTCTGAGGAACAAGGTCCGAATTGCTGAGACCTGGCTGGGGTCCTTCAAAGAAACCTTCTACAGGCACATCCCAGAGGCCTTTGCCCAGAGCAAGGTAAGGATGGGCTATTAGAGTCTTTGATCAACATAAGGTCACCAGGTTAAGGTCGGCCAAGAAGAACCCTCTCCTTTCTTTCTGGTTTGAGCTTGCTTGAGTTGGCCCTCTGGAGTGCCCTTTCTACCTGGTGGGGCTGTCCTCTGTCCCTCTCATCACCTCCCTGGAGTACCACTGTTGACCTCGTCCTCTGTCTCTCTCATCACCTCCCTGGAGTACCACAGTTGACCTCGTCCTCTGTCTCTCTCATCACCTCCCTGGAGTACCACAGTTGACCTTGGCCTGGAATTCCCAGACTGCTATGGGATTCCGTGAACAGGAGGCAACCTTTCCCCACAAGGCCAGAGGGGAGGTGGGTCCAAATAGGGGATGAGTCACATCTCTGAGCGTTCTTTCATCCTGAGTGGCGATCAAGGGTTAAGAAATATCCAAGACAAAGAATAGATCTGAGTATAAAAATAAATATGAAGACTCAAAAAAGCCAGAGAAAAGTTGAAATTTTAAACAGGTAGTTAAATGTCCCCCAGTTCACTATTGGTCGGTCAGTTCCTGTGCAGTGATACACGCGTGATAATGAGCTACAGGCTGCCATTACACTCTCTGCACTTCAAGTAGGGTCCCAAAAGAGTAGCACAGTTGGGAAACTGTTCCTGCAAGTCCCTCAGCAGCCCACTGCTGGACAGCATAGACGAAGGCAGGGTCCTTAGAGAGACACACCCATGCCCACTACACGCAGGGAAGTCAGAGAAGAGTGAGGCATGAAGGGGGCCCCAGAACTCCCTTTTCTTGAAGTCCTCAGGATTTTGTTTTTCTTTATCCAGACCCACCCCCTTCCTACAGCAGACTGACCTACAGACAAGTCTCAGAACTCATTGAATGTATGTCTGTTTGTCTCTTTAATGGGAGATGACACTCAAAATTTCAGTTCAATCCCAAGGCCTCGGTAGGCTAGAGTTCTCCCTGGGCCACCCTGAGTGACTCCAAGCATCACCCAAAGTAGCATCCACTCTCTTTGCCCACAGGAGGGACCCCACTACTGTAGCTTCTGGTTGGGTTTGTAGAGAAGCATTGGAGATGGAAGGGCAGTTCTCACCAGGACTCCACTGAACCCTAAATCTGACATCTCGGAAGTACTCCTCAGAAAAGGCAGTACTTCAGCTATGGCTGCATGGGATCACTCAGACACCAGAGGAGGGCTTGGAGGAAGATGCTGAGGCCTCTGTGGGCTGAGCTAAAGAGTTTAGGCTTTACCCGCTTGACAGTGGGGAGTAGGTACCCTTCTACAGAGTTCTATAAGTACCACAGAGCTGCTGCAGATTTTGATCCCTGGGCTTTCTTTAGGCTGGAGCATCACTGGTGTGGGTTTTTTTTTTTTTGTTTTTGTTTTTTCCTTTCATGTAATGGATGTCTATTACTAAATTTTGTCTTTGCTTTCAGAGGACACTTGTTTAATATCAATACAGACTTCATTTATAAAAAATCCATTAAAGAATTAAATATATCCAGGCTTCTGATGTACCTAGCCAACCTTCCACTAGACAGGCTCATTAGAACCCAGCACGCCGGATGAGGCCAGCCTAATACAGCATGCATTTACAGCCTGCTTGGCCCCACTGCATCTTACTAAAAACCAGAGACCACCAAGGCAGAACACTGACATGGACATCACCCCCTCTCTTTTTTATTTCCCCTTTCCCATCCCTCCTTCCTCCTTTCCCACACCCCTCTCTCCATATTTGATTATTCCAACCCCTCCTCAAAGCTTCTCTCTCCCAGGAAATTTATACTAACCTTCTAGAAGGGTTTTTTCCTATCTTACCAACACAGCCTAAATCACTAGACTAGTGTTGAGGGCCGGTGTCCACCCTCCTACGGTTGTTTATAAAGGGAGGGGCCAGTGTAGCCTGAATGAATGGTTCATCGATGGAGAAAGCTGACACTCAGGGAGGAAGAAAAATCAACCTGCCTTTCCTCAGCCTCTGCCCTCGCAATTTCCCAACTTACTTCGCCTCCGCTACCCCTGGGCCAGCTCATGGTACATCCCAGGTGCAGAGCCCATCATTTCTTCACATTCCAGAGAAAAGACTTTAAGGCATAGACACCATGGTTTTCATAGGCTGAAGATTTGGGGGTCTGTGAGAAGAGGTATACCGCTTCTAATCTCTCTGGTTCCATCTCTCTCTAGAGAAGTTACTGACTCCGTACCTTCTAAACCTCTCTCAGTATATGAGCTTTCCTCCTGTTTGCAATCCTGTCCTGATCCTTCTGCCTCTTCACGTCTACCTCTATTCCTCCCCTACTTTGTGGGTTTTGGGGACGCTTTCCTGGCTTCACTCCCCATGTCCTTCTCCAACGGCAGGTTGCGAAGCCAGACTGCACGGAACGCCTGAAGCTGCAAAGGAGGCTGGGTTGTCGGACGTTCCACTGGTTTCTGGCCAATGTCTACCCTGAGCTGTATCCATCTGAGCACAGACCCAGGTTCTCTGGAAAGGCAAGGCATGGCCCAGGGGAGGTGGGAAAGAAAGGAGAGAGAGGGTCACTTGCCAAGACAAGAATGTTCATCCTTTACACTGGGCAACCAGGCTCAGCAGGGTTTCAGAGGCCTTTGGACTCCCCATCTCTGCCTCCCTGCCAGCCAGAAGAAAGCAGCAATGTTACCCTGTAACCCATGCCAGATCCCTTCACCAAAATGCGTGTGGCCTGACTCCCCCTGAAGGCTTGTGTCTTAAGATAACTGATTTGGGCTTGACCCAGTTCACTGTGACTGAACCACACACTTTGGGATAAGGTTTAAAGTGGACAGAGGGTTAGAATCTGCTCCATGGCATCTTCACAGTGGAGGTCAGATTCACATCTTTGTGGATGTTCACTTTCAGCTCCACAACACTGGACTTGGCTTCTGTGCAGACTGCCAAGCAGAAGGCGACATCCTGGGCTGCCCCATGACATTGGCCCCTTGCAGTAACGACCGGCAGCAACAGGTGGGTGATGATGCTTCGCTGGGAGTGGGTGCTGTTTCCTAGGATGCTCTTCAATTCCCTTCAGAGTAGCTCCTCTCTGTGGTCCCATGTCCATGACAGGCTGCGGTCTCGCACTGTGATGACTTGTCACAGGTCTGCCCACATCATCCTCACCTTAGATCCGGACCAGCATCAAAGAACGGAGCATCTAAGGAATGTCCACCTTAGATCCTCCAGGCTTGAGGAAGGGTCCAAGGGTCTGAGGAGAAAAGAAGTAATGGAGTCGGGAGAAGGGTCTAGATTCACATGGACTCTTTGGTCATTAGGAAGGTCACTGTGATCCTTGGAGTGTGTCTTATTTGCTTCAATTTTTCATCATAGGAAAAACTGACCAAGGTAACAGAAAGCTGTCCATCCTGGTTGAGAGGTCATGGGTCCACTTCTTTTCAGAACTTGAATAACTTCTCAGTGTAGACTGGCCCCAGATCTGATACACACTGTCATGGGGGGTCCTTTGAATTGAGCTGTCATACTTCAAAGTTACCTAATGAAAGCAAACAACAGTTAAGTGATACCCAGAGAGCCCGAGGAGAAGGGGGAAGCATCTCCATGGGAAGTTTGGGGTCTAGCCTTGCAGTGCCAGCCAAGAGAACTGGGGACAGGCTCAGGGCCTGGACAGAACACAGGGAAGGAGTTGGCTCAGAATTCACTTGGTCTCTTCCATCTGTGAACTTCACCATTCTTTCCTAAAATACCAGTGGGCATTCATACCAGATATATTAGTGAGCTTTCACATCTCTAGGCTCTAAATACCTGACAGAAACAAGGGAGGAGAAGTTTTGTTGCTGTTGTTATTGTTTTGTTGTTGGTGGTGTATTTTTTTAGCTCACGGTCTCAGGAGAATTTCAGTTTACTGTGAGAAGGCCATGGCCCTGGAAGTGACTTGGTCTATGGTGGCAGAAACATGAGACATTTGGTAGCTTGTTCACATGGTGCAGACTAAAGAGCAGAGAAAGCAAGCCAGGTGCACATATTCCTCAGAGGCTTACCTCTAGTGATCCGCTTCCAGCAGTCAGGCCCCACCTCCTAAGGCCCCCCACAGCCTTCAAAGCAGGGCCATAAGCTGGGGAATGTGAAGCATTAGCCCATGGAGGATGCTTCATGTTTAACCCACAGCACTAGACACAAGAGATGAGCCCATGAAGAGCCAAGTGTGGAAGTCACATGCTAGGGGGACAGCTGTCACCATCTCGACTGCCATCTAGAGCCAGGTTTGAATCAAGTTCCCACTGGCTGGCTGTGAGATCTTAGCAGGCTTTTTATCATCTGCCTCTCGGTTTCTTCACGTGCTATGGGCTTCCTTTAGACAAAGAGAATATTTGTTCTGTGTATTCTTTTTTTTTTTTTATTAGTGAGGTCTTCTGGAGCCTGTAATATTGGAAAGTCAATAAGCTGACTCCCCTGCCGGGGGGGACGGGGCAACTAGATATGTGCTGGATAAAAAGAATATGAAATGCCCCTTTCCATGAACAGCTCATTGAGTTTGCAAGAAAGAAAAGGAAATAAATAACCAAGAACTAAAACTCAAGTGGCAAATAAAAATAGAGCCATTTGTGTGAGCTGGGCTTCCTTGAGAGGTGACAAGGCCCAGTGGCCACCTACCTCTGGAGCTCAGCAGCGTGGCTGCAAGCAGGGAGAAGCAAGGAGGGCCCAGCTTCTGCTCAGGAGAGATGAGGTTTGGAATGAGACTTTGTATTACCCGGCTTTGACCATCACAGGGTAGCCGGTGCTTGCTAAGCTTCACTAAAAATATCTCCCCATGATCACAAGGAAACGAGGAAGTCATTTGTCACTACAGATGGGATTTAAGATGTAGGAAAAAAATTACTCTCCCTTGAGAGTCACCCACAAGCCTCTGAGATGTGCTTAGGGTTCAAATTTATGCTAACTGTGCTGTTTGGGAATTTTCAAGTATGGAAGACCACTATATTTAATTTGCAAATTAGCAGGGCCTAATGCAAATTGAAGATGTGATGTCTCTAATTCGACAGTTATTATGAATTTCAAGACAGTGGCAGCAATGCTTAAAGTGAATAGATTGAACCAAGAGCATGAAACTGTTCTGAACACAGGGCTCACATAACTGAGCAGGCTGCACATCCATGATGCCTGTGCTGTCTCAGAGTCCCACAGTTAACATAAAAATCAGTTCGGACTGCATCCGGCAAGAACGAACAGAAGATAGCTTTGCCAAAACATGCCATCCAATTGGTAAGCCTCACAGTTAAAGCCCCTGTGTAAAGGTGCACACAGTTCAGCTCTCTAAAATCCTGGAGGCAATGGGGATCATGACAGAGACAGTGGGAACCATGACCAAGAGTCCGCAGACACCACAGACAGCAGGGAAATTAGCGACAGCGAAGATGTCTCTAGAAGGAAATCAACCTGGGCCTCAGGGATCCCTCACTTGCCCTTCCAGCAGTGCTCACTTAGCACTTGCAGCCTTTTAAAACAGCCTTATCTGCACACAGACAATAGCAGGGATGCCACAGATGCATGCCCGGATGTGGAAATAGGAACGCGAGGAAGCCCAAGGTGCTGGGACTTCGAACCCAGGAAGGGCCTTGCTGGCCGCCCCTGTGGAATCTGAAGAGTGCAGCTCTGCTGTGTGTTCCTTTGTCTCCTTTGGAGAGGGTGTCTTTGGGGCTATGCTAACTGCCACCCCCTCTACCCCAGAACCTGCAGCACACCAGCAGGAAGGAGATTCTCTTTGGCAGCCCACAGCGGTTGTGCTTCGACATCAGAGGAGAACAGGTGATTCTGCAGAACTGCACAGAGGAAGGCCCCGCCATCCATCAACAGCACTGGGAACTCCAGGAGGTAATTAATTCCGGAAATGCTAATCACAAGGAACTTCCAGGCAGCTGATCTTGTTAGCATGGCAGCCTGGGCTCTTCCAGGACATCAGGTACTCTCCATGACAGTACTTCTGTTGTTAAGCTTGACACTGGGGTCTCTGGTGGAAGTAAAATCAACCCAGCCTATGGAGGTGTACTAATTTGTCACTACACCTTGACAGGTCATTAGCTTGGACCACAGGAAGGATGGTGTGTTATGCCCAGATCGCAGGGACCCCCAAAAGACCACCATGGAGACCGAATCCTGCATGTAAAAGCAAAGAGCCTTTATTTCAAGCATGGAGCTTGGTCCCTCTGTTTGTCTGACACAGCGGTGAGAGCAGAGAGCCCTGAACTCAGGTGGGGCAGAGTTTTTACCATAACACAGGTTGGGGTGAGGGGATTTCCAGGGTCCAGGACCCTGATTGGCTGACAATTGTCTAGGGGTATCTGTAAAACAAAAAATAGGTGTGTGCTAGACTCAAGACCACCTTACCTAATGGTTGGAATGTTTGGGATGTCAGGTACTTCCTCACCCCTGGGTAGGTCCCTGGGTGGTATCAGCTTAATGCTTTTCCTGGATCTGGGTGTTACCTGCCAGTAAGCCTGTCACAGAAGCTGTGTCTAGGCCTCTAAGCCTGTCATGGCTGCTGTGTGGTCAAGCTATTTTGGGGCCCCTTCACAGGTGGAGCATGTTACAGAAACAATTGGATCACAGGTGGGATGGTGGAGCATGTTACAGAAACAATGACTGGCTGTGTAGGTTGAGGAGTGATGCAAAGCAAAATTTAAAAGAAGTAGATATTGATATATAAATATGTAGCTGTTGGAGCTGGAGAGATGACTTAGTGGTTAAGAGCACTGGCTGCTCTTCTGGAAGACCCAGGTTCAATTCCTAGCCCCCACTTGGAGGCAAGCAAACTCCAGTTCAAGAAGGTCCAATGCCCTCTTCTGGCCTCTGCTGGCACTTCGTGCAAATGGTGCACAGGTTAACACTCAGACATCCATACACATAAAATAAAAATCAATCAATATTTTTAAAGTTAAAAATATAAATATGTGGCTATCATTTTCTTCATTCCATTGTGAACATTTCATTTTAGTCCTACATATCCTGTAAGGAAGTTCTAGAACCTTCCCAGAGGACATACACCAACAGAGAGAAAATAGGGGGACTTAAGTACTTAGGGTAAATGAGCTAGCCCCAGGTACAAAATTGAAAAAGGACCAGTACTGCAGCATGACTGTGGACTTGACCATGAGACAAGTTCTTGCTGCAACAGAACAATCAGGAGAAGGTCCCAGAACCTCAGTTCCACCATGAGTCCCTCTTATTCTGTTCTAGTGAAGGTCTCTTTGGCCACCATCCCTCGGTCTCAGCACCAAGGTCACTGTAACTGGAGTTTTCTCCAGTCCCACTCAGACCCGCAGCCACTCAGACTCAAATAAACACACAGACACTTATATTATTTAAATCGTTTAGCCTAATGGCTCAGGCTTCTTGCTAGCTAGATCCTACATCTTAAATTAACCATTTCTATAAATCTATACCTTGGCACATGTCTTGTGGCTTACCGGTATCTTACATGTTGCTACTCATGGCAGTGGCTAGCAGCATCTCCTCCTTCAGCTTTTTACTTCTCAGACTCCTCCTCTCTCTTTGTCCCACCTATACTTCCTGCCTGGCTACTGGCCAATCAGCACTTTATTTATTAACCAATCAGAGCATACAGAACATCCCACAACAGGTCACTATATCTACAATATGTGTCCATACAGTTTCCTCCATTCCCATCCTTCCTGAGCTGATTCAGTGTACCACTAAGAAAAAGATAGACTCATTTACAGTTTTTCTTCTCTTCAAATTCTGATTGGGAGTAAAGAGGGTAAAATTAGTAGAATTCTGTACAGGTGATTCATAGAGCAGAGAAGAGGAAAATCTCATCATGGAAAATTTAAGTTGAATTTTCAACAAGCAACCAAAACCGAAAGATCAGTAAGACACACATGGCCTATTTCCAGGCATTAAGAAATGAGATGTGAGCCAGGTGGTGGTGGCCCATGCCTTTATTCCCAGCACTGGGGAGGCAGAGACAGGTGGATCTCTGTGAGTTTGAGGCCAGTCTGGTCTACAAGAGTGAGTTCCAGGACAGCCAAGGCTACACAAAGAAACCTTGTCTTGAAAAAATTAAGGAAAAGAAATGAAATGAAACTGGGACTTTAGTCCTGTGATCTAGAGCAATTGCCCATTAAATGTAAGGCCCTGGGGCCAGTGTCCAGACTCGTAAGGAGGAATATATATGAAAGGTATCATTCAGCCAGAAAAAGAATGAGGCACTATTTTGATGGACTATTTATAATATAAAAGCATTGCAGGCAATCTGAACATCTATCTATATCTAAATAGAAAGCATGGACACACAATTATCCTAAAGCTTTTCACTTAGAATTACTTACTTTCTAGAAGTAATTCCACATAATGAAATATTACTCAGCCTTAAAGTAGAAGGAAGTCCTGTCATATGGTACAAGAGTGACCCCCAAGGCCATTAAACTAGATTAAATAACACATAAACATAAACACATCCCAAAACTGTATCATTCCACTTAATGCATTTTATGTAAAGCAGTTAAAGCCATAGATGCATGGTGGTTACTAGTGGCTGGGGAAAAAAGAAAGGGGGAATTATTGTTTAATGAGTAGAGAGTATCTTTTTTATAATAAAAAAGTTATGGAAAACTAATATATTCAACTTTTCTAAACTTTATAGTTGAAAATGCTTTAAAAGTGCCACATTTTAGTGTGTTTTTACCACAGTAAAAAGAAAAAAAAAAGGAAATGACTTACTAGTTTTTACTACAACATGAATAAATCTGAAAAACATGCAAAATGAAAGAGGCTAGTTATAAAGGGACCATACTACACAATTCTATTTATATGAAATGTATAGAATACCGAGTGCATGACCACTGAAAGGAGGCTAGTGATTCTGGGTGGCCAGAAGAAGGGAGGAAGAGCAAATGACTGCTAATGGGTAGTGATGTCTTTGGGAAGTGATGGAAATGTTCTGGAATATACTAAAGACAACTAGTTTGTGTATTGAAGCAGTATGTATTTTGGAATGTCTCAATAATGAGCAGGAATTTATAACATTATGGCTAAAGATGTTTAATTTTGTAAAGAAATTAGATTTTTCTTGTAAGGGGATGTTATGGTCAGTATTGAATCTGGTGGAGTCCAGTCATACCTTTCATTGGGCCGATCTGATTAGATCTTCAGGATAGCCTCTCAGTCTTACTCTCTACTGCATCCTAGTGGTCACAATTCCAAATTGCAGGATTAGCAGAGGGTGGCATTAATGAAACCCTTCTGAAAGCAGAGATTCCTGAATGCAGTGATAATAGTGATTCTGACAATACATCACAAAGAGTGAATACACCTTATCCAGGGTTACCTGACCAGAACTTTCCAAGAAATGACACCAGCAATACAAATAATTGGGTTTATGACTCCTTATGGTTGAATGACATCCAAATTTTAGGGTAATTTAAATTATATTTTCTATTAACTAAAAATTCTACCATTCCTTCCAGGCTAATTCCTATCACCTCTGTTAGTCTTTTAGTGCTCAGCAGAAATCTTAAAAATGTCCTCCTTTGCTGACTTTGTCAGAAATTGGCTCCTTCTTTCTCTTTTCAGGATGGAATGATCATCCACATTCTTTCTGGGAAATGCATGGAAGCCGGGGTTCAACCAGACAATATGGATCTGTACTTGAGTCAATGTGATGGTAGAAGCAGCCAGCTGTGGCGATTCGACCAGGTCCACCCTGTGGATGAACGATGAGAAACAGTGATGAAGAGCAAGACAAACACTGAGCATCACCTTTCTGCTCCTGTGTGTCCCGAGCCAGTCCCCTGCACCTGGGCTTCTGGTGTAGGAGAGAAGAAAGTGCCATAAAAGAAAGCATAGAAAAATCTCTCCTTGTACCTTATGGCACTGATTGTTGGCTGTTGTTTAGAAAGAAAAGCAGTGGCTTCATTGTCTTCATCACCAGACATAATCGTCATGAAGTAGTGCAGAGTCTTTTCTTTCCCTACTGAGCATTAACACTTGCTTTTATCCCTGACTGGGGAAAGAGGCATAGGCATTGTCTGACAGCACTTCCAAAAGACATCAAATGCAATAGATAAATTTCTTCAATCTCACACAGCACTTACTTGGATGCTGTATGTGGCCAGTCATGAAAGTTAGAGCGCAGTGTATTTAATGGCCTGGCAGTCCCAACATTTTGATTAAGCTTGCTAGAAGATGTTTTGTATTCATTCATTGAACCCTAGCTCAACAGGAAGCAGAAGGGAATGGAGAGGAATGGGGTGGGGATGGGAAGAAGAAGGAAGAGAGATTTGTCCCCACTCTTCAGCTCAGGTTGGCCCACAGAAGAGTCAACAGATCTAGGTAAGATGTTTTCATCTTCAGGATAGTTCTCTTGAAACTCTCTACCTCCATTCACCTGCCCTCACCTTCTCTGGCTTAGTTACCCACAAGCAGATTTCCTCTCAATGTAGCCCTTCTTCAGTCACTAGTTCTGGAAGGATCAACACATCTGCGCATTCTCGTGAACAAAGGTACCAGGGTAGATAAACTCTCTTAATGCCCTACTAGGAGAGCTGTGCTGGCTTGCCGAGATATAACAACGTTTGAAAAGGGGCAACCCTCTCTTGAGGGGAATGCCAGCATCAGAGCCCAAATCCTTACACAGCAAAAACAGATTTGGTTATTAAATGTTCCTGATGCTTACCAGGGCCATCTATGAACCCACAAAGATTGTCAGGGCCCCCCTAAATGTGGCTTCCTGTTAAATTCTCACAGTTGAGGGAAATCCACCTCAAGCAGAGCAGAACCAAGGCACAGCCACAAGGGTTGCTGAGTGAGTTAGGATGCAGTTGAGGAAAAAACAAAAAATATTCTTGCTCATTTCTCTCTGGATGGAATTAGCTCTCTATATGGTAAACTTAGAAACTTTGCATTAAAGATGCCTTTGATCTTTGGGCTATTGTTTTAAATAAGAACTGGGGAATAAGTTTGTGTTCCTAAAATATCCGACATAATATGTATTCCTTCTCCAACTTCCATGTCAATGCCCACTGTGTTTCTCCCGCCTTAGAATCTCTCTAGACTAACGCTATCCAGTATGATGACCACAAACCCAGTGTGGCCATTTTGATGGAAATTCACTACAATTCAGGAAATTTTCAAACCATTCCTTGATTGTACTGGCTACATTTCAAGAGTTCAGTAGTCAGCTGTGGCTAATGGCTACCGAACCTGAGAACAGAGTTCTGAAATATCCCACCGACACAAACAGTATTACTGAATAGCACTAGCTAGACCAATTCCTGTGTAGGGAAGAGATTTTAGCCACCATCTTCTTACTTCAGATCTGTCTGTATTTAAAACAAATTCTTCTAACATGTTGAGGCAGGGACGGATCTTAAAATTTTCAAATGACCACCTTGTAAAGGGCAGTAATGATTGAAGAACAAACATTTTTAAAGATCTCTATTCTGAAATGAACTCTGTTATTAGCATTGTGAGTATTTGAAGCTGTTAGGATAAATTAATATAGTTAAACAAAAGACTAGATTTTGTTGTGTGAGTTGTACTTCACGGTGATTAACAAAAGGACCCAGATGGCTTATCTGTTAATTGTTGTAACAAAAAAGAATGTGGTATTTCTTGCTTCTTTTACTATCCCCATGATTCATTATTTTATTACAGGAATGGCTGTCAACTCAGTCCCTGGCTGGTACTTATAGAACCTAAATTTAAACAAAACAGACATGTGGTGATATATTGTGTCCCCCAATATATTGTGTACCCTAATAAAGCTTATCTGAAGATCAGAGGAAAAAGCCAGCCACTATAGTAAACATAGAAGTCAGGCAATGGTAGCACACACTTTAATCCTAGCATTCAAGAGGCAGAGATCCATTCTGGTCTTTGTGAGTTCAAAGCCACACTGGGAACAGAGCCAGGCGTGGTGGCACATGCCTTTAATCCCAGCACTAACCATAGAGGTCTGGAGGTCTGTACAGACAGACAGACAGGAAGTGATGTAGCTAGGCAGAGAGAAGTGAGATGGCAGGACAGAAACGCATATAGGCATGGGTATACAGGAAGTAGGTCTCTTTGGAAGGTGAGGAGTTAGTGAGGTGAGGTTGGCTGTGGCTTGGCCTGTTCCTCTGATCTCTCAGTTTTTCACCCCAATATCTGGCTCCAGGCTTTTTTTTTATTTTATTAATAAGACCGTTTAGCAATTAGTCTGACACAGACACATCTGTTTGTTTCTGAAAAACAACCTTCTTACAGTGTAACTAGTGTTTGGATTCTTATCAGTGGTCCAGTTAGAAGGAAAAACTTGGCAGTCAAGGGATCTGATTCCCCAGTTTGATTTTGCTTGTCTGTCTGAATTTTATGACTTTTTTAAAAACGGGGGTGGTGTTGTGATTTGTCTCTCAAGCTCACCACCATTATGAAGGATCCCACTGGAGTGGATGGAGAGACACCCAGTCCAGCAGACTGCAGTCTCTCCACTGTGAGACAACAGTGAAAACAGATGTTGTCACAGAAGGGGCCTGATGTGTTTCCTCTTTTGCCTCAATGTCATCAATCCCACAGCAAAGTCAGATCCATAAGGATATTGCCGCTGACCAGGACTCGGCGTTTTTTTAAGGAGCCACACTCACCTTGAAGGAGCTCCATTTTCAACTGATATGCCATGAGAAAGCTAGTTAGACACTAAATGACCCAGCAGTCCTAGACAAAAGAAATGCAAACAGGTTGCTGTTGGAGGGGCCCTGAAAGAATAAACACACCGTTTCCATAAGAAGAAGAGCTGGGCAAGCAAGGAAAACAGCTGGCTTGGGGGTTAAGAGCATATACTGCACCCACATTGAGCAGCTCACAACCACCTCTAACTCCAACCCTAAGGGATCTAACACCCTCCTCTGGTCTCTGGGTATCTGAATATACCCATCCCGGACATGCAAGCATAACATAATTAAAAATAAAATAAAACACATTTTAAAAAACATCTTTTAATAGATCATCAGGAGTAAGTAGATACGCACAAAGCAGACAGGTCAATCTCACTGCATCTCACATTTAGAAAAGGCTCTTAGCTTTTCAGCAAAGTGTGACCTTAATGAGAGGTCATCAGGAAGGTACTGCTGCCTACAGCTCCCTCAGGCACAGACCGTTAGCATGGTAGGTGTCATGTAAAGCTACATTTGATCCAGAAGAACCTGCGCAGCTGTTTTGAAAGTCTTAGGAGGCAGCCAGCCAGGAGCACCATCCATCCTGCAGTCCTCTCCAGCTCTGGCCTCGTGACCACCACGTGACTATTGAGAGTGCTTGACTGGTCGTTCCCAACACAGGATTCCCCCCTTTCTCCAGTTAATTGGCCTGGGGAACACCTGGTTCATGCTGGGCTAATCAACACATTCCCTGTGACTTCTGTTAGTAAGAAATTAGTCTCTATATGAGACCTGAGAGACAAGGTGGAAACTTGTGACCCTAGAGTTTCTGGATGGTCCCTAGGACAGAGAACTAGAGAGAGGTTATTGGGATGGGAATTTTCAGAGTAAGGGGCTGATCCTCTCTGTAGAGTTATTTGCTGTATTTCCATTAGGTCTACTTTCACCCCAGACCTCCTGACTTATATAGAGAGGATGGTGACAGCCAAGACTGAGTCAGGACATGGAGGCAAGACAGCAGCTGGGCAGACAGGGTTAACACCAATGAGACTGAGTATTTTGAGCAAGCAGGACCACAAAGTGTGTGACAGAGGGACAGGGGAGAATTAATACAGGTTCCTTCCACATACTATTAAATGCTACCAATTGGGATAAAGCACTTCAGTAAACCAATACTATAACTTTATGTTAGACTGTGGACAAGGTGGGGCTGGAAACGTCTCTATATCAGGGCAGATAGCAGTAACGTGTCTTGTAGGGTCGTGGTCTCTCATAAATACTCAGCTGTGCACTGCTGTGCAGAAAAGGCCATGGATGAAAAGAGACAAGTGACCAGGGTTGTTTTGTGTAAACAGCTGGTTGGTCAGACTTATCTGACCCGTGCAGTTTGCTGTCTCCTGAACTAGGGTATTTAACCCAGATGCAGAAGAAAATGGATTATGTATATTTAAAAAAATGAAATCAAGAAATGTTATCAAAGAAACCATGAATGGAGTTGGGTATGGTGGCTCATGACTGTAATTCAAGGTTTGAGAGGCCAAGCCGCTTGAACTACAGAGTGAAATCCTGTCTTAAAAACACCAAGAGGAGGAGAAGGAAAAAAGAGAGAAAGGGAGGAGGAAGGGAGGGAAGAAAGACTGAAAGAAGAAAGGAAGGAAGGAGAGAAAAGTATAAATAATACCACTGGATTTCATGCTTTAAACATGTGAATGTTGTCATGTACTTTAATAAAACTATTAGAAAAACAAAACCTTTGAAGAGAGAAAAAAGAAAAAACACTAAAATGGTTCTTATAAACAACAAAAAAGCCAAACAAACAGCAACAAGACAATAATGAGGGGAACACTGTTCTCATTACAAGGAACTCTAATTAATTTTAGATACAGGAATAACACTTGGAAAATAGAAGCAGGGGATCAGAAGTTCTAGATCATCCTAGGCTCATGAGTTTGAAGCCATCCTCAGATACATGACCATCTCTCTCTCACACACACACACAAAGTGGAAACAAGCAAATAAATCTTTTTTAAAAAATCAAAATAATGAAGCTTGATGTCTTTCCTTCTTTCTTTAGAAGACTTGCAGATTTCAGGTTCTGTTTAGAGAGGTTAAGGAACACAAACTTTCCTAACAAGAGGCATTTGTTTTGATTGATGATTGATGTGGAAAGGCCCAGCCCACTGTGATGTTGTGTCCTGGGGTTGTGCAAATACTGAGGAATAGACCACTGAAGTGTATTAACCAGAAGTAAACTTTATTACATCACCATGGTGTACCAGAACTTCTAACTAGTTAGGGCCACAGACAGGGTCAGGATCTGACACTGTGACTCTGAAGAGAGGGAGTAGGTCCTTTTTAAAACAAAAACTATAAGTAGGGGGGTCAGGGGTAATATAAGAATTTTTACAATTTGGGATTAAGTCCTGGGTGACTTTACATTTTGGGAACTTACAACTTGTGATAACATAGTGTTTGTACAAGCTTAACAGGGGGTTGTTTACTCAAGTCTGTGGTTATCTTAACATGGCTCTTGACACAGCTGGGGGTCTTGTCTTAATTTTTAACCAACTGTTCTTCCTATGACTGAGAATATAGGGCAAGGGTCAAGCAATAGGAGAAGCTGGGAAGGAGGGCTAATGTTCAGACTGACTCTGGGACTTTCAGTGGGTGATCGTGATCTCCTGGACAGGTGATCATGAGAAGCATAAAAAAGCAAATTGAGCAAGCCAGGGGGAGCAAGCCAATCAGCAGAGCTCTCCCATGGTCTCTGTTTCAGTTCCTGCCCTGCCCTTCCTGCATGATGGACTGTCCTCTCCCCAAGTTGCTTTTTGTCATGGTGTTTATTGCAGCAATAGAAACCTAACTATGACAGTGAGTGGTGCTGTGGGATGTCTTTCTGTATGCTGTGAATATGGGTGGCTCCCACTGGATAATAAATAAAGTTGTGTTGGCCTATGGCAGGGCAGGATAAGGTTAGGCCGTACATTCAAACTGAAGATGAGATGAAAAAGGATGGAGTTGAGGGAGACACCAGCCTACCACTCAAGGAGCAACAAGATGCCAGCAAACCGGTAATGCCATGGCCACGTGGCAACATATAGATGAATAGGAATGGGTCAATTTAAGATGAAAGAAGTAGCTAGCAAGAAGCTGAAGCCATAGACCATACAGTTTGTAATTAATATTAAGCCTCTGAGTAATTATTTTATAAGTGGCTGCAGGTGGGAGAAATTCATCTGGACCTTGGGGCCGGGCAGGCCTAGAGAAACATCTGGTGACAGAGTGGTCCATGCCTGTGACCTTAGTACTCTGAAGGCTGATGTAGGGAGGATTGAATGTAGAGTCAAGCCTGAGATACATGGCAGAACCTCATTGTGATAGTTAACCTTTTAAAACTATTACGTTTATTTGGGGTGTGTGTGTGTGCATGTGTGTGTGTGTGTGTGTGTGTGTGTGTGTGTGTGTGTGTGTGTGTGTTCAAGCTCTCAGGCACACATAAGTGGACCATGGCACAAGTATGGAGGTGAGAGAACAACTTGTGAGAGTCAATTCTTGATTTTCAACTTGATTGGATCTATAATTAACTAAGAGACAGGCTCTGGGAAGATCTTTGAGGAAATTCCAGGAAGGATTAATTGAGTGGAGAAGCCCCTCCACCAGAGTGGTTAACATCTCTGCCACAGCCCAAATTTTCAGTGAAGACTTTCATCGGTCTTCACAGAAAAAGCAGAGCTGATTGCTTGCTTTCACTTCTTGCTGGTAAGTACATCTATGCTGCTGCCGCTGCCACTGCTGCATCCATCAAAACCTAGCTTCTTTAGTTTTCCACCATGAGCCAAAGACCCGTGGCTATCTAGGCTTTTGGTGCCAGACTAGGACTGCTGAGGCATGGAGCACCATGAATGAATAGACAGCCACTTCTGTATTGCACAGCCCATACTTGGTGAGCCCCCTAACAAATAAATCACCTTTGTAAAATATATTTATTTTATCAGTTCTATTTTTCTAGAGAACCCTGATTAGCATTCCTATCTAATAAACAAATACAGCACATCAAGGAACAGCATTAGCAAGGAAGTGTTTCTAAGAAGCAACAAGTAACTGTCAGCATTTAGCCAAGCCAAAGGGATTGAATTGCACTAACAGATCAAAGTTGATGCTTTGGTTGTCACTGTGATGAGGACACCCACAGAGGACACTATGCACACCCTGCATACTCAAATGATTCCTCTGCATTCAGATATAAGAAAATCTGAAAATAAAACAGAACAGTCACCATCCAAATAGAAATGGGCAAAAATAAGGCTCATATTGTAGCTGGAAGTTTTCCTGTGTCAGAACAAATCCCTTCTACTTGCGTCCCCCAAGTAAACACACAAGTAATTCAAACTGTTTGGCCATTAGCTCAGGCTTTCCACTGACTACCTTTTACACTTAAACTCAGTGGGCAGCAGGCTGATAATCCCTCCCTTGCCCCCCCCCCATGCCTTCTTCCTGTCTCTCCCTTTGAATTTCCTGCCTGCCTCTTAGCTGCCTTGCCATAAGCCAAATGGCTTTATTTATTAACTAATCAGAGAAACACATATTTTTAGCATACAGAAAGACATTCCCTCATTACTTCCCCTTTTCTGTCTAAGCAAAAGGAAGGTTTTAACTTTAACCTATTAAAATTACATATAACAAAACAGTTATCAAGCAAGAATTACAGTTACAATATCTAGTCTATTTGTATTTTGTAAAATTAAAGAAAATATTCTATCTATCCTATATTTGTGAGTTTAAGGTTTCATATCTAACTTATCTTTTATCATAACTAAGGAAAATTATAACTATCTAGTCTTCAACAACATCAAAGACCTCAGAAGGATACAATATTACCTAAGTAAACAGGAAGAACATTGTAAGCAACTTCCAAAAATCTAGAATGACAGAGACAGCTGGCTGCCTGGACAATCACCCAAAGTTCTTCTACAATGTTGGGGCATCCATTCTTCAGCCCATAGGTCTATAGTCTTTCTGTTGCTTCTCTCTGTGTCTTATAGACTGTCTGGCAGTTGCTTCTGTAAAGCAGGAACCTGAAGAACCATCTCACCTTGCAAAGTTCAGTGGTCACTTTCTTATGGTCCTACATGTCCAGTCGATACAACATTTTGTCAAGCAGTCCAGGCAAGAACAGTTTCTTGTCCAAATGGCTATTTTTGCCAAGAAGAAGATAAACTCCATATGGAGTGTCTTCGGTGCCCATCCTCCTCTCTGAAGTAAATTGGTGCTGCCAGGAACAAACGTGTCTCAATGTCCAGAAAGTCTAAGTTTTTAAAACATTTTAAATGCCATGTTCTGTAGGTCTTTGAAGTATTTGAAGATTACCTACCTAATTGAAATATAACTATGTATACCTACCTAGAAAACTTAACTAGCATGACTATAAGTTTGATTATCATAGAAGACTAATTATTAATCTGTACTTCTTAATTATCCATTACAATTTCAAATGAGCTGTACAAACATAATACCTTAAACAAGAGTAGAAATATACATATAGTATAACAAAATTAACTTTAAATTTGTATTAATAAACTAAAATCCACAGCAATGTAAAACATTTCAAACAAGTGTTGCCTTTTAAAAATAGATTCAATAATCTACCCTTTCATCCTATCATATCTATATCCTATATTTCTATATCCTATCCTCCTTTCTTCTTTTAGAAAGAGATTGACTATGACAAATAACAATTTGTAACCAACAACCTAAACAAAGACAAACATCCATAATCCATTTTTTGGGAATGTGGGCATAGTTTTCTAGGCTACTTCCTGCTGATAAAAGGTACTGTATTCTTATGGGGATACTGAGAAAATTAAGAATTATAGTCAAGTCCTGACTGGAATAGTCTGTGAGGTTGCATTGTCTGAGCCAGTTGCCTTGAAATCATTCTGGATGTTGGATCATCTGGGCCATGGTGTCATTGGAGACCTTTCAGGGCATCTTGGCTGGTCAAACCACATTGGCCTGGAAGCAATCCCACAGGTTTTCATCTTCTGTGGAAACAAAAGCAGAACCTCTTTTCCAAAGTAACATATTCTTAGACATAGATTTTGAAATCAAGATATCTTTAAAATATACATATTGATTTAACTCAGCAGCTTTTATAATCAAATGTCTCTCTGCAGTTAAAAATCCCAAAGACAATATAATCCAGATTTTCTGTGTAATATCCATCTTTACATGGCTTATTTTTTTATATTACCTTTACTGTCTCTTTAAAGACTTTATTTTTTGAAACTATTTCTTTAATGTAACTGTCTATATTCCCTTTCCTCTTTCTTTTAAGCCTACATACATTTTTACACACACTATAAACCATTTAAAGTCTTGTTCTATATGAATCTGCCTTATTGTGAATCTATTGCTTTAAACTGCAGCATTACTAGGACTGAAATGGCAGCTTTGGATGCTAGCTCTGCCTGCCTCAGTTTTCCAACATAGTAGTTGGATGTTTACTACCAGCTATGGCTCTGAGAGCCATGTGTACCACCAACTCTCAGAAAGCAGTGGGTCTATGCCTCCATTAAAGCAACATGTAGCCCAGACCCCCCCACCCGCCTTATATTAGTAAAAGCTATATCCACCACGTACATGAATGGCTCCCACAGGCTCATAGATATTGAATACTTAGTCATCAAGGAGTGGCACTACTTGAGAAGGATTGGGAGGTGTGGCCATGTTGGAGGAAGTGTGGCTGGCTCTTCCTGCTGCCTTCGAATCTGGATATAGAACTCTCAGCTACTTCTGCAGCACCATGTCTGCCTGCAAGCTGCTATGGTCTCTGCCATGTTGATAATGGACTAAATGTCTGAAGCTGTAAGCCAGCCCCAATTAAGTGCTTTCTTTCTTGAGAGTTGCTATGGTCATGGTGTCTCTTCACAGCAATAGAACCATAACTAAGACATAATCCAAACATGAAAATTGGGCAAACTCTATTCCTGTTTCTATGAGTCTAAAAAGATACATAGAAAGCAAGCAATTGGGGCTTATAAAATAGGGAAGGAGCCGGGCGGTGGTGGCGCACGCCTTTAATCCCAGCACTTGGGAGGTAGAGCCAGGCGGATCTCTGTGAGTTTGAGGCCAGCCTGGGCTACCAAGTGAGTTCCAGGAGAGGCGCAAAGCTACACAGAGAAACCCTGTCTTGAAAAACCAAAAAAAAAAAAAAAAAATAGGGAAGGAGCTGGAGCAACGGCTCAGTGGTTAAGAGCACTTGCTGCTCTCACAGAGGACCCAATGTGATACCCAGCACCCACATGAGGCAGTTCACAGACACTTGTAACTCCAATTCCAGGGGATTCAGTGCCCTCTTCTGGCCTCTGAGGGCACCTGCACTTACATGTACACATGATTTAAACTCAAATAAAATTTAAGAAATAAAAGTGAGTGAGTTTCAGTGGGATTTCTCACAGATTTCTTCCTTAGAAGTATGTAATGAGAGCAAATGACTGAGGAAATCACTTGAGAATCTTGTTTAAAATGAGGAGGACAAACCTCTAGGACCATTTGCATGCATGAGTGGAGAGATTCATTCCAGGACAGCATCCAGGGGCCTCTGTATTTCTCAGGTTTTTCACACAAGGCAGGTTGCTTAAGATAAAATCTTCCAAGCCTTTGATTTTAGTCCTCCCCTTCTCAGCCCTGTCACTGTCATGAACTGCAGGACACACAACATCTGGCCAGTCCCCTGGGAATGTGCATTGCCCTGCTGGTAATCTCAGCAGTTGTGACTTGGTGGTTTGCAGAGCACAAAGCCAGGGCTCTAGATATATTTAATGTTAGCAGCCTGATTAGAATGCTTTTCTGGGATGAACTCTAGTTCTGAGATGGCTTTCCAGATTATAAAGCAACAGCTGTTTATGAAAGTCTATTATGTACCAATGGTGATCCTTGCTCTCTGCCTTATGTATTTTCTGGGCCATTGGCTTAGACAACTTGATGAGTAACCCATGAATCAGAAAATTGTGAAATCTCAATCTTCGCTGCATTTTCTGTCAGTGCAAAATCAGGGCTGAATGTGTACTCTCTGGTTTCTGGGAAGGAAGGGCCATTTCAAAAACAATTCCAGGAAAGCCAATGAATGAGGATGTTGATGCATTTGCCAAGTGAGATGCACAGTTTGCAAACAGTGATTATGTTTCCAGTGTCACTGTGAGGGAATGTCCCATAGGTACAGTGGCCTTAAAGCACATCTTTGTGATGTAACCCTCTGTGTGCTGATTACTCCTAGGTACTGCTTGGACCTTGCCTTTGAACCTCAGGCTCACATGCTGAGGCATGCTGAAGCACCCCCACTCTTGAGTAGACCCCTTATGGACTATTAAAGCCTTCCTTGCTGAAACGTCTTTAATGACTTCCCATCACAGTCAGAGCAGCGTGGGCTCATTGACCCTGCTTCCCTACATGCTCTTCCTTTCTGCATTAGCTAATTTTTATTGCAAAACACTCAACAGGAATAACCTAAAGGAGAATGGATTTATTTTGCTCACTTAGCCCATGGTTGCTTGGTCCTGTACTCTCCAGCAGAACATCATAATGGTAGAAGCATGCGGCAGAGGAGAGCTGTCTGCCTCATGGCAAACAGGAATCAGAGAAGGGGTACAGAAGGGGACCAGAGCAAGATATAACACCTGAGGACATGCTCCCAGTAACCTACCACTGTGGAATATTACTTTAGGCAAAGATGTGTTACATTCACTTATGCTATGGAATATTTCTTTAACTGTGTAAAGACATGTCACATTTGTTTATCCTGTATTTGTCTGATTATGTAAAGATGTGTTGTACTTGTTTCACCTTGCCTGCCTAGGGCACCTGATTGGTTTAATAAAGAGATGAATGGCCAATAGGTAGGCAAAAAGAGGGATAGGCAGAACTGGTGGACAGAAATAATAAATAGGAGAAAAAAAATCTAGGTTTGGGAAGAATGAGAGAAGAGAATGAGGGAGAAAGAGAGGGATACACCCAGGGCTAGAATCCAGGCAGCAGCCAGCCAGACATGGAGACAACAGGAAAGTAAGATATACAGAAAGAAAGATAAAAGGTCTCAAGGCAAAGTTGTAGATAAATAGAAACAGGTTAAAATAAGAGCTAAGATAAGGCTGAGCATTCATAACTAATAAGAAGTCTTTGTGTCCTGATTTGGGAGCTGCTTGGTGGCCCAAAAGAAAGCCTACTACAATGTACTTCTTGCTAGACCTCACAGTTTCCTAAAGGAATATGCTGTTAGGAATCAAATATCAAAAATAAAAGGTTAAGAGGGACATTCCCCATTCAAACTGTAAGATCTTTCTAATATCTACACTCCTCTTGACCTCAGGGCATCATTTCTGAACACCAACTCCCTTCCATTTTAACATACTCTCTCTTGCTGTTTTGTATCCTATGCCAATAGAGTCCTTCCCTTCCTTCACCATCTTCTTTCCCATCCTTCTCTGGTGGTTTGAATGAGAATGAATCTCAGAGGCTCATATATTTGAATTCTTGGTCTCCAGTTACTGGAACTGTTTAGGAAAAAATAGGAGCAGTGGCCTTGTTGGAAGAGATGTGTCACTGGTGACAAGATTTGAGGTTTCAAAAGCCCACACCATTCCCAGTTAGCTCTCTTCCTCTCTACTATGTGGTTGTTATTTCAGTGTGTAAGCTCCCAGCTGCTGCTCCAGGACCATCCCTGCCTGACTGTCACCAGGCTTCCCACCATAATGGCCATGGACTCACTCTCTGGAACTGTAAGCCCTAAGAAACTATGTCTTTTATAAGTTGTCTTGGTCGCTGTGCTTTGTCACAGCAGTAGAAAAGTATCTAAGACACTGTCCATCTATGCCTTGTCTTTTTCAGTCTTCCCTAAGCCCCTAGGCTGTGTCAAGTGCCCCATTCCTAGAGTACTATGTATATATCCTTGTCTTCATATACACCATTTTGTATTAAAATGATCAAACTTGTACTTCCTCCCCTGGACTTTAAACACATTTTGCATAATTCCTTTTAAATTTTATTTTTAATTAAAATGTAATTACATCATTCTTCCCCCATTTCCTTTCCTCTCTTCTGTAGAGGGAAGTTTCTCTTTGTCCCACCCAGCCCCATGGTCGGGATGAATCTCTTCCACCTGTGGTCCTGCTGCTTCTTATAAAATAATTACATAGAAGCATCTATTAATTATAAACTGTCTCTCTCCACTCTGCCCTTCTTCTCTCTGTATCTCGGCTTGGATTTTCCACCTGGCTGTAAGCTTTCTTGCCATAGGCCAAAACAGCTTTATTTATTATCCAATGTGAGACACACATATTCACAGCATACAGAAAGACATTCCACAGCACTTTCTCTTTTCTGTCTAACCAAAAAGGAAGGTTTTAATTTTAACATAGTAAAATTATATATAACAAAACAGTTATCAAGCAAGAATTACAACTATAACATCTAGTCCATATTTGGCAAAATTAAAGAAAATATTCTATCATCTATCTTATTTTGTGAGTCTAAAATTTTATAACTAATTTATCTTTTATCATGACTAAGGAAATTTATAATTATCATTTAAAATTATAATTATCTAGTCTTTAACTCCATCAAAGATCCTAGAATACTATAATATTACCTGAGTAAGCAAGAAGTGTATTATAAGCAACTTTCATAATTCTAAAAATAACAGAGACATCTGGCTGCCTGGACAGTCCTCTAAAGTTCCTCTGTAATGTTGGGGCAGCTATCTTTAGCCTACAGGCCTAGAGCCTCTGGCATAGCTTTCAATGAAGCAGGAAATTTTAAGGACTCTTCCACCTATTCTGGCGAAGTTCATCAGTTGCTTCTCCCTGTGTCCTGTAGAATGGTCTGGTAGTTTTTTTCTGTGAAGCAAAAACCTGAAGGATCATCTCACCTTATAAAGTTCAATGGTCACCTTTTTATGGGTCCTGTTTGTCCAGTTTATACAGCATCCTGTCAAGCAGTTGAGGCAAGGACATTTTTTTCCTTTTTTTTCTTTTTGCCCAGTGGCTAACTTTTGCCACAAAGAGAGCAAACTCCATAATGAATTTCTTTGATGCTCATCATCCTCTTGGAAGTAATTGGTGCTGCCAGGAGCAGACGTGTCTTATTGTCCAGAAAATCTAAATTTTTGAAACATTTTAAATGCCATATTTTGTAGGTCTTGAAGTGTTGGAAGATTATCTATCTAATTGAAATATATCTTTGGATACCTAAAAAACTTAACAAGACTATAAGTTTGATTATTATAGACAACTATTAATCTGTATTTTTAATGATACATTACAATTTTAAATGAGTTGCATAAACATAATATCTTAAACAAGAGTAGAAATATACGTACAGTATAAGAAAATTGACCTTAAATTTGTATTAATAAACCAAAATCCATACCAATGTAAGGTATTTTGAGATTAACATTTGCTTTTTTGATTAAAGTAGATTCAATAATCAACTTTTTCCACATCATTTTTATATCCTATGCCCCTTTCTTCTTTTAGAAAGATATTGACTATGATCAATACCAATACCAATTTATAACCAAACCTCTAAATAAAGACAAACATCCATAATCTATTTTTTCTCTAGCGGGTATGGGCATAGTTCTCTAGGCTATTTTTTGTTGATTAGGGGCACTGCTAATCTTATAGGGATCCTGAGAAAATTCTAGATAATGGTCAAGTCCTAGGAAGACTGGCTATAACCTTTGTTGATAGATACCATCTGTCAAGGTTCAGGAGGTCTCACTTGATCAAATCTGATCCATCTTAATCTGGAGTGAGTCCATAGCCTCTTGCTTCCTGTGGAAATAAAAGCAGAGCCTCCTTTCCAAAGCAATGTATCCTTAGATCCAAATTTTGAAGTCAAGATATCTTTAAATATATATTGGTTTAATTCAGCAGCCTTTATAATCAAATGTCTCTCTCCAGTTAAAAATCCCAAAGACGCCGGGCGGTGGTGGCGCACGCCTTTAATCCCAGCACTCGGGAGGCAGAGCCAGGCGGATCTCTGTGAGTTCGAGGACAGCCTGGACTACCAAGTGAGTCCCAGGAAAGGCGCAAAGCTACACAGAGAAACCCTGTCTCAAAAAAAAAAAACCAAAAAAAAAAAAAAATCCCAAAGACAACATAATCCAGATTCTCTGTGTAATTTTCAACTTTATGTGGCTCATTATATATATATATATATATATATATATATATATATATATATATATATAGGTTTTTCGAGACAGGGTTTCTCTGTGTAGCTTTGCGCCTTTCCTGGGACTCACTTGGTAGCCCAGGCTGGACTTGAACTCACAGAGATCCGCCTGGCTCTGCCTCCTGAGTGCTGGGATTAAAGGCGTGCGCCACCACCGCCCGGCAACTTATTATATTTTTATATATTATTTTTTTAAGATTTTATTTTTATGACTATATCTTTTTTCTTTTCTCTCTTAAGCCTATGTACCTTTTTACATATAATGTAAACCATTTAGTTTTATTTCATCTGAATTGGTCTTATTGTGTACCTATAATCCTTTTTTGACCATGAGAGATTTCAAACTGCTAAGCTTCATGGCTAGGACTTCAGCTGTTGACTCTGCCCCATTCAGCTTTCCAACATGGCAGAGATATATTTACAGCCAGCTCTGGGAGCTATGCTTACTGCCAATTCTGGGAAGGTCTATGCCTCCATCAAGAAGCAAGTAGCCCAGAAACTTTTTTTTAAACTGTACTAGCAAAATATAAACCCACCACAAAGTGTGCTGCATGGCTTAGAGATGCGTCAGTGTACTGCAGGGGATCCGCCATGCTTTGCTCAAGCTTGAATGCCTCGGTGTCTCTGTCTTACAGCCCGGTCCACATGAGAGACATGAACTAGAAAGCTGCTCTTGGCTCAGTTTCTGTGTGTATAGAATCTTTTTAAAAGGTTTTTCAGGTCTATGTGGATCAATGCCCAGTGGTGGGCACCAAATGTAGCTGTTGGATTATTGTGGAATGTCTTTTTGTATGCGGTGAATATGTGTCACTACCATTGGATAATAAATAAAACTGTTTTGGCCTATGGCAAGAAAGCTTACATCCAGGTAGGAAATCCAAGCAGAGATACAGAGAGAAGGGTGGAGTGCAGAGAGACATCAGCCCACTGCCCAAGGAACAACATGTAATGGCACATAGATAAGCCACAGAACATGTGACGATACATAGATTAATAGAAATGGGTTGAGTTAAGTTATAAAAGCTAACAAGCAAGAATCTGAAGCCTTAGGCCATACAGTTTGTAGTTAATATAAACCTCTATGTAATTATTTTATAAGTGGTTGTGGGACTGTGGGTGGGAGAGATTCATCCAGACTGTTGGGCAAGGCAAGACCAGAGAAATTTCTGTCTATATCCTCCAACCCTTCTCATATCCTACCTAGATCCCTCTCAAACTCATGGCCTCTTTTACTTTAATTGTTGTTACACACACACACACACACACACACACACACACACACACACATATATATATATATATATAGTATATATATGCATAAATAAATATACACAAACTGCTGTGTCCATTTAGTGTTGCTTGTGTCTATATGACTTCAGGGTTGACTATGTGGTATTGGATAATAAATTGGAAGTTCATCTGTGGGAAAGACTATTTCTCTCACTCTCAACATTTTATAGTTGCCTATAGTTCTTTGTCTATGGGGCCCTGTGAGATTTCACTGCTTCTACATCAGCATGTCTATGGTATTATCCTTGTTTGGGTCTTGTTATGGACTCAGCAGTTTGTGTATATTTATTTATGCATAAATATACACAGTTTGTGTATATTTATTTATATATGTGTGTGTAACAATAACAATTAAAGTAAAAGAGGTCGTATTGTAGAGATTTCATGGCTGAAACTTTGTCATCGTTTCTAGGAGACACAATCTCACAGCAGATTTCCCCATCTTCTAGCTCTTACAATCTTTCTGCCTCCTCTTCTGCCCTTGATAGAGACACATATATTCTTAATGTACTTGAACTGAAGTGATACCTTCATCTATTTCTCCATCCTTGTCTGTGGTAGTTTGAATAAGAATGGCCCCCAGAGGCTCATATATTTGAAAGCTTGGTCTCCAGTTGGTGGAACTCTTTGGGAAGGATTAGAAGGAGTGACCTTGTGGGATGAGGTGTGCCACTCCCTTTTGTACCTAGAATGAAGTAGAATGAAAAGGAAGAAAGTTACAGAACTTAGTCCAGATGCCAGAGAACTCTTAACTGAGATCAAATTTTAAAATCGTTGTCTTGATCACTTTCCAGAGGTATTTAGATTCTCCTCGTGTGGCTGAAACAGTTTCAGATCTTGTGTCCTTCTCCTCCATCATTGGAGTTATCTACTGCTGTGTGGCAAGCAGCTCCATTACAACTGTTTCATTGTGTGTGGGCTGGGTTTTGGCTGATTCCTCTGCTATATGCAGTACCAACTGGTATTATTTGGTGCTACTTGGCTAATCTAGTCTGGGAAAGCAAATGAATGAGACTTTTGATGAATTTGCTGTTAGAAATATCTGGAATGCTAGGTGCAGCTGAGCCCTTTCCCATCATCTCAGGACTGCTCTCTATGTAGCAGAGAAACCCTGTTTCTCAACACAGTGGCTCAACATAGCAAGAGAAAGCAGCAGCACTCTTAAAGACCTCTGGTGTAGTCTTTCATCGTCTTCTATTGCAAAGGCAATGATGGACCATACCCACTTCATCTGTCAAGGAGTAGCAAAACACGCATAGCCTTCTTTAAGCCACCTCTACAACAGCATCCATAGTTCTGGCTGTCTGTATCCCAAATTTTGGCCACAGTTCAGTCACTCTGGCAGAGCAGCCTATGCCTACCCTGAACCAATTTCTATGACTAAGAGCTTGAGAACTATTGTTTGGAGGTGGAGAAAGAAAAACAATTCCAGCCAATATTACAGTTTAAAAATTCTGTAGGCAGGAAAGGGTGGTACAGATAGATGGAATTGTCTTAGTTTGGAGTAACCTAAGAACAGAGTCTATAGGGCAGTTGAGAACCACTGGGGCAAACCTGTAGCTCCAAAAATATTTACATTATGATTCATAACAGTAGCAAAATTACAGTTATGAAGTAGGGATGAAAATAATTTTTTGGATGGGGGTCACCACAACATGAGGAACTGTATTAAAGGGTTGCATCATTAGGAAGGTTGAGCACCACTGCTGTAGGGGGTGGGGATATGGCTCACTTGGTAAAGCACTTGCCAACAAAACATGAGGGCTTGAGTTTGATCCTTAGCATCCCAAGTGGTGGTTTCAATGTGTTTGGCCCTCATAAGTTGCACTCTCAGGAGGTATGGCCTTGTTGAAGGAAATATGGTCTTGTTAGAGGAGGCTGGATGACACATGCCTTTAATCCAGACCTCAAGGCTGGAGGGCACACCTTTAATCTGGGCCACATCTTCTGTTCGAAGTATGTCACTTTGGGAGTAAGCTTTCATGTCTTCTTCTCAAGCTTCCCTCAGTGTGATAGCCAGTTGATTTCCTTTTGCCTGCAAGATGTAGCAGTCTCAACTCCAATACCACCTCTGCCTGCATGCTCCCTGCCATGATGATAATTGACTGAACCTCTGAAACTGTAAGCAAGCCACCTCAATTTAATGTTTTCTTTATAAAGGTTGTTGTGGTCATGGTGTCTCCTCATAGCAATAGAAAATCAAACTAAGACAGAAATTGGTACCAGGAATGGGGTATTGCTGTGATAGGCCTGATCACGTTTTTGTTTGGAGTAATATGGACTTTGGTACTTTGGGTTATGAAAACAGTGGAATGCTTTAAGCACTGCTGAATGGGGCATACTATAAAGAACATGGAAGTCAATGGTGCTGATAATGATTTCAAATGTTGTGAGCTGACTCAAGAGGTTTCAGAGAAGAACTTTAGTATATTACCTCGAAATAATTCTTGTGATATTTTGGTGAAGGAAGTGGCTACCTTTTACCTTTGTCCAAAGAGTCTGCCTGATGCTAAAGTAAAGAGTTTTGGATTAATTCTGTTGGCAGAAGAAATCTCAGAACAGCCTCGTATAGACTCTGTCCTGTGGATATTAGTGGTTAGTCTAATGAAGATATATAATGAAAGGAGCAAGCCGAGCAAGGAAAATCACTTAAGGAGAAACAGGGCACCAAAAAGTGGAGTGGAGCCCTGGCCTCTGTTCAAGGAGATAAATTAATTAAGAAATGGAATAAAGGGGGTGGTGGTGTTAGGTGATGGTGGTGCACACCTTTAATCCCAGCACTCTGGAGACAGAGGCAAGCAGATCTCTGAGTTCAAAGCCAGCATCGTCTACAGAGCAAGTTGCAGGACGTCCAAGCTTATGGAATGAAACACAGAAAACTGGTAAAGATGTAATTAAACAAGGGGGGCCATGTTCCAGCCCTAGCAAGCAGCAGAACTTGGCAGCTTTGGTCACGTGGTTCTGGCTTTAGAGTTAAGGATGGAAGAAAAGAGTTAAGATCCTGTGGTTCTGGTTAGCTGGAACTGACAAATTAACTGTGATTAACAAGATACCAGAACAACCAAAGCTAAGTTTTGCTTTGCTGGAATACTTGATGCTGGTCAGTTGGAGCTAATAAATTAGCAGTGATTAAGAAGAGACCAGCATCACTGAGGTGAAATTTTCTGGGAAGTATTTCCTGAGAGCATAGAGAAACTGTGTTCCAGAGGTGGCCAAGGTTGTACCTTGTCCTAGCAGCTGGATTTTGTAATGTGTAAGCATCACCCAGGTGGTACTGGTTTTGAAGACATGAAGGGCTTATGGAAAGCAGCTGAGATTTGGAACTGTGAGAGGTCAAGAGAGGTCATTGGTGAAGGTGCAGCCTCAGTGTCAGTTGAAGGCTGAGTACTGAAGTGGTCATGCAAAGAAGTTGAGGCTTAGCACCATGAGGAGAGCCTATGAGAGGCTATTGGTGAAAGTGCAGCCCGGTTGTAGCAGAAGACTCCAGTGTTTTGGAGTACCATGAGATGATCACCAAGAACAGCAGTAGCAGTAGAGTGAAGCCAGCCTGAGCATAGAAGATGAGCTGCATGTACTCTAGGGAGCAGAGAAGTGACCAAAGCCCTTTGAAGGAGTCCAGAAGATCCTGAGTGGATTACAGATATTGGACGTTTGGAATTTTGTAATTATCTAAGATGTTAGAGATGCCAGAGTTGTGGGATACATGCGTAGGAGACCTGCTAACAGGAAGTGGAACCAATCCAAGAGAAAAGAGTGAGTTGTAGTCAACAAAGATGAACAGAATTGGAGACCCAAAGAGTGTTTTGACATCAGACATGGAGATGCAGAGTTTAGAGTTTGCCCAGCTGGTTTTGGTCTTGCTTTGGTGCAATATTTCCTTACTGTGCTCCCTCCCTACATTTTGGAATGGTAATTTATATCCCATGTCATTATATGTTGGAAGTCTGTGATCTGCTTTTTGATTTGGCTTTACAGGGATTATAGTTATGAGATTGTCCGAATTTCAGAAGAGACTTTGAATTTTGGACTTTAAGCATGCGATAGATTATGGGGACTTTTGAAATTTATCTAAATACATTTTGTATTATGATACTGTTAAAAGTTTATGGGGGCCAGGGAGTGGAATGTGGTAGTTTGACTGTATTTGGCCCCCATAAACTCATAGGAAGTGGCACTATTAGGAGGTATAGGCTGGTTGGAGGAAATATAGTCTTGTTGGAGGAAGCTGAATGACACACACCTTTAATCCAGAACTTGAGGCTGTAGGGTACACCTTTAATCTGGGCCATACCATGGGGAGCCTGCCCCCACTTTTCCCCCAGGGTACTCTTGGGCAGAGAGAAGTGAGAAATATTTAGATAGAAATATAGAGAGAGACAGTTAGAAATTTAGGATAGCCTCAGGAGAGCTTGGGTCAAAACCCACCAGCCCCTTCTGTCTCTGCTAAAAGGCTTTTAAAGGAATGCCAAGGGGTGGAACAAAAGACCTCCCCTCAACACAGCCAGGTGCAGACCACCCCAAACACCTGGTGATTATGCACATGGTCAAGCCATCCCATAATGCAGCCCTGCTATGCAAAACAAGCTCAGATCTCACTAGGAAATCTTTGTGGGCTCCCACATCACACCTTCTGTTGGAAGTAACTGTGTGGGTGGGCTTTGAGGTCCTTTTCTCAAGCTTCACTTAGTGTTTCAATTGACTTCCTGTTGCCTCGAAGTGAAGATGTAGAACTCTCGGCTCCAGCACCATGTCTTCCTGTACACCATCATGCTCCCCATCATGATGATAATGGAACAAACAGCTGGAACTGTAAGCAAGTCACCTCAATTAAATGTTTACTTTATAAGAGTTGCTATGGCCATGTTGTCTCTTGACAACAATAAAAAACCCTAAGACACCCACCCACCTCATCAGCCTCCCCATGGTCAGCCCTCCTCCACAACTCCAGTAGACTCCACAGGCAGAGGCATAACCCACACCAATCAGAAGAACAGGAGGATATGCTAGATCTAGGCTCCCAAACCTCCACAAACCTCAACTGAGACAATCCTACTGGACATGAAGACCTGCCAATTGCCAGAACCCTTGGCCACTCAATCCAGAAGACAATAAAGGAAGCAGATAATAAAGAAACAACACTCTTACCTATAATCACCTGAAATCCAGATGGGTAAACACCAGTGTAAGAATACATTCAATTCTAGGGCAGGCAATTTAGCAATACCAGAACCCAGTAATGCTACAACAGCAAGATCAGAACATTCCAATGCAGCTGAAGCACAAGAAAATAACCAAAAAATAATAATTTTATGAAGATGATAGAGGTCCTTAAAGAGGAAATGAAAAATTTCCTTAAAGAAATCAAGGAGCCGGGCGGTGGTGGCGCACGCCTTTAATCCCAGCACTCGGGAGGCAGAGCCAGGCGGATCTCTGTGAGTTCGAGGCCAGCCTGGGCTACCAAGTGAGTCCCAGGAAAGGCGCAAAGCTATACAGAGAAACCCTGTCTCGAAAAACCAAAAAAAAAAAAAAAAAAAAAAAAAAAAAAAAAAAAAGAAATCAAGGAAAAGACAAACAAAAAATTGGAAGAAATCAATAAATCCCTTATAGAAATAAAAAAAACCAAGAAAAACAATCAACCAGGTGAAGGAAATGATTCAAGAGTTGAAAACTGAAATAGAGGCAATAAACAAAACACAACTGAGGGAATTCCATAAATGAAAAATCTGGGTAAACGAATAGGAACTACAGATACAAGCATCACCAACAGAATACAAGAGATGGGAGTGAGACTCTCAGGCATTGAAGATACAATAGAGGAAATAGACTCATCCATCAAAGAAAATGTTAAATCCAAAAAATTTCTAACACAAAATGCCCAGGAAATCTGGGACACCATGAAAAGATGAAACCTAAGAATAATAGGGATTGAAGAAGAACACCAGCTCAAAGACACAGAAAATATATTCAGCAAAATCATAGAAGAAAACTTTCTAAACCTAAATAAGGACATGTCTATAAAGGTACAAGAATATTATAGAACACCAAATAGATAGAACCAAAAAAACAAAAGTCCCCTTGCTACATGATAATCAAAACACTAAACATATAGAATAAAGTAAGAATATTAAGAGCTACAAAGAAAAATGCCAAATAAAATATAAAGGCAGATCTATTAGAATTACACCTGACTTCTCAATGGAGAATCTAAAACCCAGAAGGTCCTGGACAGACATTTATAGATACTAAGAGATAACAGATGCCAATCCAGGCTAATTTCCTAGCAAAACCTTCAATCACCATAGATGGAGAAAACAAGATATTTCATGACATAAACAGAATTAAACAATACCTATCCACAAATACAGCCCTACAGAAAGTACTAGAAGGAAAACTCCAACCCAAGGAAGTTAGCTGCATCCATGAAAAACATGCAATAGATAATCTCCCACTAGCAAAACCCCAAGAAGGGAAGTACACACACAAACACACTACCATCACCACCACCAAAACAAAAATTAACAGGAGTTAATAATGATTGGTCTTTAATATCTCTTAATATCAATGGACTCATTTTGCCAATAAAAAGACGCAGGCTAACAGAATAGACATGAAAACAGGTTCCATCTTTCTGCTGCATACAAGAAACATACCTCATCTTGAAAGACAGACATTAACTCAGAGTAAAGCATTGGGAAAAGATTTTTACAGTCAAATGGACCTAAGAAGCAAGCTGGTGTAACTATCCTAATATCTAACAAAATAGACTTCAAACTAATATTAATAAAAAGAGATGGAGAAGGACATTACATATTTATCAAAGGAAAAATCCATCAAGATGAAGTTGCAATTCTAAATATCTATGCCCCAAATACAAGGGTACCCACATTTGTAAAAGAAACATTACTAAAGCTTAAATCACCCATCAAACACCACACATTAATAGTGGGAGTCTTCAACATCCCTCTCTCACTGATGAACAGGTCTGCCAGACAGAAATTTAACAGAGAAGAAAACTAACAAATGTTATGACTCAAATGGACTTAACAGACATCTTTTGAACACTTCACTCAAACACAAAAGAATATACCTTCTTCTCAGCACTTCAAGGAACCTTCTCTAAAATTGATCACATGCTCTGTCACAAAGCAAATCTCAACAGACAAAATTTGGAATAACCCCCTGTATTTTATCGGATCACCATGGGTTAAAGCTCAACAACACAAACTACAGAAAGCCTACAAACTCATGGAAACTGAACAACTCTCAACTGAATGAGCACTGGGTAAAGGGATAAATAAATAAATAAATAAATAAATAAATAAATAAATAAATAAATAAAGTATAGACCTCCTAGAATTCAATGAAAATGAATACACAACATACCCAAACTTATGGAATAGTATGAGAACAGTGCTAACAGGAAAGTTCATAGCATTATGTGCCTACATAAGGAATCTGGAGAAATCTCACACTAGTGACTTAGCAGTATACTTGAAACTCTAGAACAAAAAGAAGCAAAATCACCCAGGAAGAGTACATGGCAGAAAATAATCAAACTCAGGTCTGAAATCAATAAAATAGAAACAAAGAGAAGAACACAATGAATCAATGAAACAAAGAGTTTGTTCTTTGAGAAAATCAACAAGATAGACAAACTCTTATCCAAACTAAATAAAAGGCAGAGAAAGAATATCCAAATTAAAAAAAAATAAAAAAATGAAAAGAGGGCCATAACAGACACTGAGGGGGACCTAACAGAGAATCATTAGGTCATAGTTCAAAAACTTATACTCCACAAAATTGGAAAATATTCAAGAAATGGATAATTTTTTAAATAGGTACCACATACCAAAAGTAAATAAAGACCAGACAAACAATTTAAATAGATCTGTAATCCTTAAGGAAATAGAAGCAGTCATTAAAAGTCTCCCAACCAAAAAGGCCCAGGGCCAGTTGGTTTCAGTGCAGAATTCTACAAGAATTTCAAAGAAGAGCTAATACCAATACTCCTCAAATTGTTTTCACACAATAGAAACAGAAGGAACATTACCAAATTCTTTGTATGAGGCTGCAGTTAACCTGATACTCAAACCACATAAAAATGTAAAAAAGAAAGAGAGTTACATACCAATCTCCCTCATGAACATTGATGCAAAAATAATAAAACACTGGCAAACTGAATCTAAAAACACATAAAAAATCATCAACTGTGGTCAAGTAGGCTTCATCCCAGAGATGCAGGGATGGTTCAACATACAAAAACCAGTCAACATAATCCACAATATAAACAACTTGAAAGAAAAAAAAAAACCCACACGATCATCTCATTGGTTCTTGAAAAAGCCTTTGACAAAATCCAACATCTCTTCATGATAAAGGTCTTGAAGAGATCAGGGATGCAAGGAATGTAAACACCATCAAAGCAATATACAGCAAGCTGTCAGCCAACACCAAATTAAATGGAGAGAAACTCAAAGTGATTCCATTAAAACAAGGAACAAGACAAGACTGTCCACTCTCTCCATGTCTGTTTAGTGTAGTACTTGAGCTTCTAGCTAGAGCAATAAGACAAAAGGAGATCAAGAGGATATAAATTCAAGGGGAAGGAAGAAATCAAACTTTCGCTATTTGCAGATGGTATGACAGTATATATAAGTGACCCCAAAATTTCTACTTAGGGAACTCCTACAGCTGATAAATACCTTCAATGATGTGGCTGGATACAAAGCAAACCAAAGAAAATCAGTAGCCCTTCTATATACAAATGATAAATGGATTGAGAAAGAAATCAAAGAAACAACATGCTTCAGGGTGTCCCTTTGTTCAATACCATGTCTCTAAATGTTTCCCAAAAGCAGAACTTGAAACCTGGGCAGGAGTGAGATGGGGACACAGACTATTCTGCTAACTCCAAATGAAAACCAGAGCCTGTGGCCTGAGTCACATAACTCAAGAATTAATGCAGTAGTGTGTGAGTTCCCAGCATGCATTTGGAGAGATCCTGTCAAGTGGTGGATAGTGTGAGATGTTAGTTGCTGTAATTTTTTTTTTTTTTTTTTTACTTACCTGGCAAACATGGTGTGCTGTTTGCTCCAAGTATCAGCTGGAGAGGCCTGTTCCCACATCTCAGGGTATGGCTGCCAATCCTGGGACTGATCCCTGCTCCTTTTGGTCCTCTCTGAGATGATACACCTACATGCATTTATTTAGCATCCCAATGGTAGCATTCTCTGTCTCTCTGTCTCTGTCTCTCTCTCTGTCTCTGTCTCTCTCTCTCACACACATACACACACACACACACATACACACACACACACACACACACACACACACCTTTTGTGTTGTGTGTCTGTCTATGTGTTTGTGCATTTGTGCATGTTTCTCCCCTAGACCCTGCAATCAGGGGTCTGTGGTTGGACATGAGAAGTTGCCTGTCTCACAGTTCCCAGGTGATACCTGTGGTGAGCATTGGGAGTTTCACTTCGAGCATTCCAGTTCTGCCAGTGTGCTCAGCTTAGTGCCATGTAGACATACTGAAAGTTTATATAGCTGTCATGAGTTCATCCTCCAAAATGTTGAGTCCCATCCTCAAAAACGCTCATGATGTGATTTTGGCCTCTGTTGTAACAAGCACCAGGATTAAGAATTTATGTTCTGAAGACAGGAGAATCATCATGGCAGTTTTTGGTGGGCACAGACCTGTGGAGTGGACACCAGGGAACTCCTTAGCCAGGTATTTCAGCAGACCTACTGAGAGAGCTCATGCAGCCCCACCTCCCTCCATCAGGATAGCAAGTTTAGTAAGCACCAGAAGTTCCCAGTGCATAGGAGGCAGAATATGGCATCCATTGGGCTGCCGTAATCTAGAACACAGCCTGAAATCATGTGATCCATGAGACCTCTGTTCTTGGACTTCTTTGCTTCTGGCTCCAGGCCCGACCACAAGCCAAATCCTTCATTTGAGGAGCTGGAGGTGAAGCACGCACAGGTCCTGTCAGACCTGCAGAGCTTGAAGAATGAAACAAGGAAGCCTCAGAGAAATTCAATGAGCTCACCAAGGAGTCGCTCTTCTATTGCTAAGTGCCTGTCTTGCTGGGGACCACAGCATTGTGGAATGGCCATCTCTGCCTTTCTTTGTCTCTGGACTGCAGAGTCCCCAACTCTGGTTCTAGCCTTTCTGCCTCTCAGCAAGCAGCCTTAGCAAGCAGCTCTTGGTCTTGTGTCTCTTGCACTCAGTTTTGCTAATTGTGAAAGAGACTGTGAGCTCCTCCCAGCCCCATATTGTCATACTCAGTAGCCTCTAGATCAGTGGTTCTCCATCTTCCTAATGATACAACCATTTTAATATAATCCCTCACATTGTGGTGACCTCCAACCACAAAATTATTTTTCCTGCTATTTCACAACTGTAATTTTGCTGCTGTTATGAATCATAATATAAATATCTGTTATGCAGGATATCTTAGATGCCACCCTTGTGAAAGAGTGATTCCATCACCAAAGGAGTCATGACCCGTAGGTTGAGAACCACTGTTCTAGACAAAAGAACAATTTGTAACTTGAGAGGGGTATCAGGCAGGGTCTTGGGCAGGGGCTATTGCCATAGGACCTCTACACTCCTTCGGTCTCCTGTCCTGCCAGAGGGGCTGTGTCCCCTACCTGCTGATGTTGCCCCATTACCACAGTCAGGTAAGGGCAAGTTGGGGACCCCCTCTTGTCAGTAGAAGCACTTAGATTTCTTTTATTGATGGGGCTTTCCGAAGTAGTTTGATTCTTTCTGGAATTCCCTGTTCTCTACTCTTGGTGTTCTGAGTGCAGCTGTCATGGCTGTATTGGCCTCTTGTCTCTGTCTCCTTGGGACACCTGAGGACCTGTAGGCTTGATGGGGCGTGGAGGCAGGGGTATCAGGAGGTGTCTGTCAAGGGCTTGCTATGCAGATGGTGTTTCCAGCAGTGTGCAGTACCGACTCCTGATGGAGAAGACTCAGCTGAAGGATAAGGTGGATATACTGAGGCAGGAGAACAAGAAACTGCTGGAGGATTGGGCCCTGCTGCAGCACTACTTGGGGGACTTGGAAGTGATCTGTCAGGACCAAGAGGGAGAGATCAGAGATCTCCAGAACCAGGAACAGCAGGTAGGGACAAGCAGCTGGGTCAGGGTTAAGTCCAACACCATTTCGTCATGTAACATTAGCCTGTCTACCAATCAACCAACTTGTGCTTTAACTCATCGCTTTACTTACCCACACCCATCCAGCCCCTCTGCCCCCCACTTTCATGACATTCAATTGTTCATTTCTGTGTCCATGCTTCAGTATTTCTTGGAAGCGAGTCTCTTTGAGAATCTGGGTAATTGGCATGCAAACCCTGCAGCTCTGTAGTCCTGAAGCTGCAGTCCAATGGTGCAGACAGGTCAATCACACATCACACACCTACATATCACTATGATGGGAAGGGTGCTGTGTACAGACTCGAAGAAGTGAGTTCCAGGTCCTGTGGCTCATTTGCTTTGCAGGGTTCATGTGAGATCACAGCAGGATGGGAGCAGCTTGCAAGTAGGAGAACCCCCTGCAAATGTCAAATTAATGATTCTCTTTGTCACCTTGTTGGGTGGCATGTGGCCTTTCTTCCTCCTATTGTCTCAACCCCAAGGTGGTCTCTTCACCATGGCCAACTCTTGATTCACACTGACAGAAACGTCAGTGGGAGTTAGCCAGCAGTATTTACTGTGTGTTTCCTTGACATGTGCTCCCATCACGGAGTTACAGTATGGAGCTGATGGGTTGCCCAGGGATGTGGAAAGGGCTTGTGACATGCTGAGGGTTGGGGTTGAGATCTGAGGCTTCAAGACAAAAAATTTTTCAACAATCTCAATATAATCTGGCCAAGCAGAATATATCCCCCTATGCAATTTTAGTCCCAAGAGATGGAGAAGAGTCATTGGACTTTTCTGAAAGAGCTCATGGGCTTAGTCTAAGTTTATGTGGTCATTTTGTATGATATTGTTTTCTCAACTTATTTTTGACTCCCCCCTTGTGTATGTGAGGGGGGAGGGAGAGGAGATGGAGATAAGTGAGGGGTATAGTGAACCATATGTGTGGACAGCAGTTAGAAGAGACCACTGGGTTTGTGTGGTGATATAATGTGTACCCTAATAAAGCTTGCCTGAGCATCAGAGGACAGAGCCAGCCACTAGATTAGACATAGAGGTCAGGAGTGGTGGCACACACCTTTAATCCTAGCACTTGGGAAGCAGAGATCCATCTAGATCTCTGTGAGTTCAAGGTCACTCTGGACTACATGAAATTGACTCAGTCTAGGAGAGAAACAGAGCCAGACAGTGGTGGAACATACCTTTAATCCCAGCGGTTGAGATCTCATGCCTTTGCTTGGGAAGCACACATACCTTTAATCTCAGGAAGTAATATGGCAGGGTGAAGAAAGGTATATAAGGCATGAGGAGACATGAACTAAAGGCTCTTTTTGGCTGAGGCATTTTGGGTAAGGATTCAGAGGCTTTTAGGATTGGCTAAGGAGTTGGTGAGGTGAGGTTGGCTGTGGCTTGCTCTGCTTCTGTGACCTTTCAGCTTTTACCCCAATATCTGGCTCAGGTCTTTTTTTTTTTTTTAAATAAGACTATTTAAGATTTGAACAACAGTTTGTCAGTCTCTACCCTGAAACAGGCATTCTTCCTTCCCAGAAGCTTGCTGTTTTGGTGAGACTGACTGACCAGCAAGCTCTTGGGATCCCCTCTTTGTGCTTGCACTTGTGTGAGAGTCTATTCATGCCTATGCTCAGAACTCTACTAAGAACACAATCTTCTAATGAATAGGAGCTACTGAGACTGGAGGACAGTTTGCAATCCCTGCTGAAACAGAGGGAGCTGGTCTCCCAGAAAAAGAGCTTAGCAGTCAAGCTGCAGTATCACTTGACTGTGTCCCAGATGAGGTATGAGCCCAGGCTGGGAGTTGGGAGTTGGATTCAAGTGGGTCTCTTCCACCTTGGATCTCTGGCTTCTGCGGGCTCTGCCTCTAGGCAAGGCTCCCAGCCAACACCAGGGAAAGAACACTTCAGAGTATTGTGCTGGGGCAGTCAACATGAACTTCCCTTTAGGAAATAATGTACTTGATATTCAGTGTGTCTGTAGAATTGTGTCTCCTCTGCTCCCTTATGAGTTCTCCCATGTTCTGAGCAGGCTTTCCTTGTACTCAGAGCTCTGCCTGCTTCTCCCTTCCAAGTCATTGACAATAAAGGTGTGTTTTACCATGCTTGACTAAAATTACATTTTCATTGAGAGACATAACTTGTAGGAATGAGAGTCACTATTGGATATAACACTGGATGTCTTCATTGTTAAACTATTTCCCATGTGAAGTGTTCTATGGATATAACGAGTTTAGTCATTGCTGTATGACACAGGTAGATGTCTCTGCTGCAGGACTGTTCAGAACCTTCACAGGGTGTTGTGTAACATACTCTTCTAAAGAACCAGGATGTAGATTCTTAGCTTTAATCCTAAGGAAAACAAGGCTGTTTTCTTTAATTAAAGAGGCCCTGAAGGGTCCACGTTCTCAGGCACACATTTCAGGAAATGTTGCTCCCCCATGATAGACCCCACCTTGCATTTTGCCTGGGTACAAGGTTCCTTCTGGGCAGGAGGCATGAGCATGTGCCATGACCTTGTCCAGTTGTCTAAGCTGCAAAGTTGTATCATGTTTATCTCTAAAATGAGGTGTTCTATGAGTAACTCACCATGAACATCATGTGTATCTTCTTATGCTGTCATCAATGACCTTAATTCACTATTAATTTTGTCACAATGATATCTCTGGACTGTAAGAGGAAGTCCTGTTCTTCCTTATAGGGCAGAGTACATATACTACTCAGATCAACTTCTGACAGTTGTTAAAGTCAGAAGAAATTCAAGGGAAAGCTACTCTATGACCCTTATTCCTTAGGGGTACAAACAATAACTTCTGTCAAAAGATCAATGTTGAGTGTCAGGCACAATTGCGTTTTCATGAGGTCACAGCTTGACAGCTGATATGGCAGGTCCCCACCAGGACTGTCCCCTAACTACCTTCCTCCTCTAGATCAGAAATACTCCAACATGAACTGGAGCAGGGCTCAGCTCATGATGAGAGCCTCCTGCAGACAGAGCTGCTGCAGCAGGGGCACCAAGTGTCACAGCAAATGAGCCACCATGGCATCCCATCCCCAGCAACATTGCATTTGTGGGGTGGAGTTCTTCCTTGACTCTGGTTCCCTATGTGTGAATAGGCTCTGATTATGTCTGTCCAGTGACAGGGCAAGGGAGCTTCTGGATCGGATTGCCTTTCCTTCTTTCACAGCACCCTTTCAGGGAACTGAGGAGGCTGAAGGAAGCCACAGACAACTGAACCCATGACATTCTCCACTATAGCATAAAAACCTCCTCCGAACAAGACATGTACTTCTAACTGTCAACTCAGCATTAAGCAAACATCAACCTCCCTGTAGGTGTTCTATCCCAAATCTGATCCATGTGTCTGCTGGCTCACTATTTCTGGAGTAAAGAAACCATCCAAAAGAAGCTTGAGATACAAAAAAAATCTGCCAAGAATTACTCAGAGCCCTGACATCCACCAGCAAGTGGGGCACAATAGCATGGAGAGAGTATGGGTTTCTGATCAAAATTACTCTGAAAGTTTGTTGCAGAGAACATTTGGAAGCTGATTGAGTCCTCAGCCCTTCATATGTGGAGGGAAATCTGGCAAGGGAGTCTGTGATGATGTCATGCTGCTATCCAGACAGACCACGCCAAAAAGCATCAAATTCTCAACCTGTCCAGTGCTGAAGCTACTGCATGCCATGCACATGTGATGCCGAAGTTAATGCTCTAAAGAGATGACAACAGTCCCTTGCTAGTTGTTTACTGATTTGTTCTCCCATTAGGAAATCAATGGCAGATTCTCCTCCGTCTCAGCCTTGATTAAGGTGAACTATCCTGAGAAAGGATTTATAGAGGATGTCAGAGTGACCTTTTGTGTCTTTGGACAGCAGATGCTCCCCATGTCCTTTTTTGGTCTTGAGTAGGCACACAGACATGTGTTTGCTGAAAGAATATTATAGTGGCCAACATACTATAGGATCATCCTTGGTGAGTGCTTGACCTTCAAAGCCCCACAGTGGCCTGTCTACACTTGTCTTGAAAAGGTTATTACAATCTGTGCCTGCCTTCCTATTATGTGTCCAAAACTGCCCACAGGGTGTAGGCCAGTACCACTAATCTGCATGAAGAAAATGTTCTTTAGTGTAAATGTCTTTGTTTGGTTTTGGGGTTTGGGTTTGCTTGCTTTGAGATTTTGGTTTTGTTTTGGTTTGAGGTTTTGCTATTTGTTGGTTCTTTCTTTTGTTCTTGTTTTTTTATCTGATATTTTGCTAAGGCTATAAGCTGTATATACTGAATGTCCTGTTTAAGCTCCCATTGAGTCAAATGACCATGTTTTCATAAACAAAAAAGCAATTTCCAATTCTTTGCTCTTAAACTAGGTTTTTAATCAGGTATGGTGTCACATTCCTGAAACTACAAAATTCAACAGGTAGAGATGGATCTATGCAATTTCCAGGTGGCTTTGACTACATTGTAATTCCCAGCCAGACAGGGCTACAAAGGGGGATGGTGTTTTGGATGTGGATGGAATGGCCTACTCCATGGATACCCACTTCTTCATGCAAAATGTCCCACATTCAACACTTGACATCACATGTTTGCTACTCCAAAAAAAAGGAGTCTAGATACACACGTTATGACATGATCATGCATATAATATTGTTGAGAAATAAATCTGTGATTTCTAATACATCTAAGGAAATGAGAACATTCACTATGGGAGTATAAAAGAAATAAGGAAACCAATAGCTATCTGCTTCTGTTTTCCCTAAAATATATCACCACTGATATCGGCAATACAGAGAAAATAATCTTCTAAAACATAGTGGTACATGGTGTCTTTTAAGGTGCTGTTCCTCGACCACAAATTTCACGCATTTATGGGTAATTTGCCTACTGTTTTTGTACCACAAGCCTGCAGTTCCCACAGAGCCAGAAGAGGGCAGTGGAACTGGAGTTACAGAGGTTTATTAGCTTAGGGGCTCTCTGGGTCCTCTGGGTGAGCTACAAATCTTCTTAAAGAATGAAAGTCTGCAGGTGTTTTTTACTTAGCTTACTGTTTCTACTTAGTGCTACCCTGACAGTTGAACAGCAGCACCTCTTAAAGGAGCAGTGTCCTTTTTCCTTTTTCTTTTCTTTTCTTTTCTTTTCTTTTTTTCAGATTTCTTAGGACATACATGAAAATTCGCCCCACGTTGGATGCCAAAATGTTTTTTTCTTTTATTCTAGTCCCACATTGGGTGCCAAAATGTTGCTGTTGGTTGTTTTTTGCACTTTTTGGGTCTTTGGGGGGCTCACCACCCAGCTCCCCAATAAATCACACACAGAGGCTTATTCTTACTTATAAATGCCCGGCCTTAGCTTGGCTTGTTTCTTGTGAGCTTTTCTTAACTTTAAATTATCCCTTCTACCTTTTGCCTCTGGGCCTTTACCTTTCTCTTACTTCTGTATGTTTTACTTTCAGTCTTACTCTGTGGCTAGCCTCTAGCATTCTCCTCTCCTTGTTCTCTTGATCTTTCTTCCTCTCCTCCCAGATTTCTCCTTCTATTTATTCTCTCTGCCTGCCAGCCACACCTATCCTTTCTCCTGCCTTTCTATTGGCTGTCCAGCTCTTTATTAGACCATCAGGTGTTTTAGACAGGCACAGTAACACAGCTTCACAGAGTTAAACAAATGCAACATAAGAGAGTGCAACACATCTTTGCATCATTAAACAAATGTTCCACAGCACAAACAAAAGTAACACATCTTAAAATAATATTCTACAACACTGTCCCCATCTTCTTCTTGTTCAGATGCCTCATCCTATTCCTCATTGGTGTCTTCCTACTCCTCTGCCTCCAAGGCATCCATTCCCTCAGGCACAAATACAAGCTGTGGCTCAGCTGCTTTACCTCCCTGGGAGCACAGAGGACCTGCTGGCATCCTGATCAGGTGAGCCATCTGCTAGGCAGCTTCCTGTGACAACAACACCTTTGCCTTTGGCTGGGAGCTGAGCAGCCTCATCATGTTGCTTGCCATCCAGACCCACAGCTTCATGGCCACAGCCTATTACCACAGCCAGCAGCAGGGCCTGGCTGGCCCCATGCTGCCTCCTAGTCAACCCTCCAGGGCATCTTTGCCCCACTTGCTGCCTCTAGGCTTCCAGCTGCTGTGCTGTCTGTAGAGTCACATGTGTTTGATGTGAGCCTCAAGCCCCCTGGACTTGCTGTTGGACCACAACAGCTAGCCGAGCTGCTCACTGAGCTCTGGCAGCCTCAGCTGCTCCAATTCCCTCAGCCTGGACCATGGCCACCACCTGCCCATCTTCAGCCTCTTCATCTCTGAGGACTGAGGCAAGGGAGCACCTGCAGGAGGTTGAGAGAGTCTCTACAGGGGACACATGGCAGGGCGGGGTAACACTGCCACAGGTCTACTTAGATGCCTACAGTGAGCATGTACTGGAACTCTACTGAGAGAGACCTTTTAAATATTCTCGGTTTGGTTTTTTTTTAAAAAAATTTTATTATTATTACAAAGTTTCCTTCTTATAGAAATAAAAGCCAACCAAATTTGTTTTTTTATGAATGACAGAATATTCACAACAGGGTAGTTGTGATATGGGTAGAACAAAAGTTACCAAATACTTGTTTAGGGCTCACATGAATTTGAAACTTTAGTAAAAACAAAAAACATCAACCCAGCACCCATAGCTAAGAACTACCATTCCATCTCTTCTTTCTCTTGAAAGCCTTAGTTACAGTCCAGATGTGAGAACTCTTATTTTGGAAGTTGTTCCCAATGTTGTATCACACCAATTAGCAGCCACCTCCCAAAAGTATAAGCTTCCAGATTCAATATAATACCAAGGATATACCTTGATACAAGAAGCCCTCATCCTCATATGTGGAGGTTATTTTCCTTGTTTTTCATTTTAAACAAAGTTAAACATGTCTGGGGTAGGGTAATCCTTGTATTCCAAAGTTTGAAACTGGTCTCCTTGTCACTACATAGTGTGTGTATAGAATCATTTCCTCTGCTCTCTGGAAGCCTTGAGCAGGGTTCAGTTCATAATTATTGGGAAATAAGGGCATCATTTTTAGCTGTTTTGAGTTGATTCCCACCAGTGCAACACAACTCAATATGAATAAAACTATTTAACTTATGTGGGGACCCACAGAGGTTTCCTAGTGAGATATGAGCTTGCTTTACACAGCAGGGCTGCATAAGGGGGATGGCTTGACCAGTGCATGGTTACTAGGTGTTTGGAAGGGTCTGCACTTGGCTGTGTGGTATGCTTTGATCTAGCAAGGGGGAGGTCTTTTGCCCCGCCCCTTAGCATTGTTATAAAAAGAACTTTTGAAGAGGCAGAAGGAGCTAGTGGGTTTTGATCCAGGTCTTCCCGAAGCTATCCTGTGTTTCTGTCTGTCTCAATCTCTGCTATCTTTCTATCTACAAATTTCTCACTCCTCTCTCCTCAAGAGTACCCTGGGTAAAAGTGGGAGCGGGCTTCCCACAAACTTATTCATTATCTTGTGAAAAGTATACATTAAGGATGTTGTTCATAATGTATTATTCAAGAATGATGAAAAGCAATAGATATATATTCATTAATTATGCTAAATTATAATTGCCATAATTTGGATTGTAGGTTCTTTTCACAGTAATATATGCCTTTTGTAACTTAACTTGGTCATTTTATTGTTTTTTTTTTTTTTTTTTTGGTTTTTTGAGACAGGGTTTCTCTGTGTAGCTTTGCGCCTTTCCTGGAACTCACTTGGTAGCCCAGGCTGGCCTCGAACTCACAGCGATCCACCTGGCTCTGCCTCCCAAGTGCTGGGATTAAAGGCGTGCGCCACCACCGCCCGGCTGGTCATTTTATTGTAAATGAGTAAAAACAATCTTAATTTAAGAGGTTGTATGTAATATTTACTTCATGAATTTCTTTCCTTGTTTACATAAATTTGGAAAGGTTGCATGATTTCTTTACAGAAATTTATTTTGATGTTGTGGAAGTAGTTTGGGGGAAATTTTGAATCTTTCTTAGACTTTGTAATGGTTGTAGCCCATCCAACTTTAAGAAGAAAAAAAGAATGACCACACAATTTGCAGTCAGGCTCACACATGGTGTGCTTTTCTAGTTCCAACTTTATAAACCAGCAAGAAAAAAAAAACCATATTTGCTAATTCTACCAGTTCTACTGTGACATTGTGTTTAAAGACATGTAGCAATAATGGGGAAATGGTCTCAGTGCCTTTATAGGGCCTGGACTTGCCTTAAATCTTCCTCAACCAAATAAGTATTTTATTAGTGCTTAAGAGAATTTGAACATCAGATGGGCTCACCTACACGAGAGGGAAAAAATTACCACTTTTTATATAAATATATAGCTGTAAAGTGAGGAGGTCATCTCTTAGAGCTGACATGCTCTGTAGTATGTAAATATGCCTTGTTTAATGACACTCCAAAACTCGAGCCATTATTTTCCAATGTAAAAAGGCAGTAATGTTTCCAGGGCTTTCCTGAGTAGTGAATGAATGAGAAGTTCCTTATTTTATATGTAGGTACAGTTGGAGCACCCTGTGTGGACTACTTTGACAGAAGTGGGTTTTTGAATGGAACAAGATAAGTCAACTTGAGTTTGTATTAGATTTTGGGGAATCAGTTCACTACAAATTGTGACTGTAAACATTGTAATTTAAAAGTTATATAGGTTTCCCCCAATGAAAGTTTTTGGGAAGAAAATATACAAGTGGTAAATCTACAAACCAAAATATCACTAATTGAAATTTAGACATTAAATATATATGTAAATAGATTAAGGGCAATGATTTACACACTTTGTAAATGTCTCATGAGACTGAAGTGAAGGATGCCATATTTCTGCAGTTCAACACATCTGAAACCAAACCAGTACAATACTTGGAATACAAATCATTACCTCGTTAAGGCAGTGTGCTAAGTGTAGAAGCATGGGCCTGGACAGACTGCCAGTTCTTCTCCACTATATACTAACAAGGCATCAAATGTGTCCATGAAGGGTTACAGCAAGCAGGGGAGGTGACAATGACACAGGAATATGAGAAGGATGGTACCTGCTCTGGAAAAAGGGGAAAGTTCACTTTTATTGGAGGAGCAGCTCTTCCTGAATTTTCTCTTTCAGTTGTATTCTACTTACAAAAGTCCAAGTATACCACTAGGTTATCTGTTAATGAAATGATATAGATCTCCTTTTTTTTGAAATAACATTTTGTTATGTAACCCTAACTAGGCTAGACCCTGCTGTATAGACCAGTCAGTCCTTCAACTCATGAATTTCCTCCTGCTTCTGCCTCCCCAGTGCTAGGATTAAAGTCATGTCCCTGAACAATTTATGATATGGGTTATTCTTGATGTCTAAATATGAGTTGGGGAAGTTGTTTTCAGAACTTTATTTCTCAATCGTCTTCCTTATTTCTATTTTCCACTTGACATATGCCATGATAAAATAACTGTGGGACTATCTATACCATGAAACCTTCAGATTAAAACATAGAGGGAGATGATAAAAAGTGTTATGAATGTAGGGGTTTCCTTTCAATTGTCTTAAGATAAATTACATAATAAAAAGGAAACAATGAATGAGGAGAATTATGAAAATGTATCTAAGGTTGACAAATAGCCCATCAAACTCACGTGTTCACTGTGGTTCAGCTTCATCTATCTAATTAAAACCTTAGACACCACTCCACACTGCTGTTGTAAGTACTTTTGACAAGTATATACACTTCAACATTTTTTTTTTTTAATCATTTGCCTGTGTTAACATTTTCTTTCACCAGGTCTGGTTTCCTCTCAGGTTTGTCCCAATGAGCTCCTTTTTTATATTTTCCTCTTCAGTAAAGCCTTCGTCATGCCCAGCCCACACTGTTCATTCATCAGCTCTTGATTATGCCACCTGTCTTTATGATGAGGAAATAGTTTTTTTTTCTTTTCCTTCTCTTTTTCTTTTTGGTTTTTCGAGACAGGGTTTCTCTGTGTAGCTTTGTGCCATTTCCCGGATCTCACTCTGTAGACCAGGCTGGCCTCGAACTCACAGAGATCTGCCTGCCTCTGCCTCCCAAGTGCTGGAATTAAAGGCGTGCGCCACCACTGCCCAGCGGAAATAGTTTTTCATAGTTGTTCACGTACCTGTTTTATAATAGAAAATACATCTTCCATTGCCTTTAGCTGGTCCATTTTAATCTTTTTAAATGAACATGTGAATTGATATGGGGAAGAGTTGGAATTTCTTCCAACAGTTTTTCAACCTTGGTCAGTAGAATCACTAAAATACATGGACTTTTAAGACCCTCTCAAAAGAGTGAAACTGCCATGCATTTGATGGAAATAAACAGAAGTGAACGTGAAAATATACATTTTTTCTAGAGAAACTGTGTTTATACCAACATTTGAGAAATGTACATCAGACATGAACTCTGTGCTACAGGTGAAGGATAATTCATGAGCTACATCAGGATGAACGAATGAAAAATTCAAATTTTTTGTCCGCTGTGAAGGAGTATTAGCAGTGTGTCCTTTTTTTGGAAAGAAAACTAATGAATAGAGTAGTCATTCAAAGCAAAAGGTCACCTAGCTGTACCAGTGCTGCTGGAAGGCTAAGTGAGATTGGGACAGGTCAGTGAGAGAGCACTGTGGAAGCCCGGTGTTCACACACTCTCATATTCATATTTCACATAGAGCTCAAGAGAATCCTATAGAAGACTAGACTGGACAAAAGTAGTGTGCGCCACTGCCCAGACCTTGGGAGGAAGTGTTCTCACCAACTCTGCTTCCTCCCTGACTCTTAGGAAGGCTTCCTGGAATGAACACCAGTTCTTGTCACTGTCCTTTGAGAGTGAGGGGCGACTGTGTCTCTTTCCTGTCTGGGACAGTCTCTTGTCATGTAACTTAGTTATTTCTAATCAGAAACCAAATTAGTGTCCAATGGTCACTTTTCCTCCCTCTCCTCACTTCTACTTTCTACTCATTACCTAGATGTCTATAATCCAATAAGAACTCAGCTGTAAACCTCAGGGCTGTTAGCCTGCTCTCAGGGTAACTTTTGGTCAGCCAGAGAGGTTTCTTAGGGGCAGGGGTGGGTTTGGGTTTGGGTTTGGAGATATGTGTGGGGCCAGGGTAGGGGCAGGGATAGGTCAGGGTCAGGTTCCGAGGCATAACCCTTCCCCTGGGTCTGAAGCTTTGGCTCATCAGCCCTACTCTCCAGCCTGCAGACTGGCCAGTAAGCAGAGAGGCCGAAGGAACAGGCCATAGGTGTGCAGGCTGTGGGGGTAGAATTTGCAAACCACTGGGCACTTAGCCACTTTCACTCAGCAGGGAATGCAGTTTACAGGGAGTAGCTAGGATGGACCGGAGGTGATGCCAGGAAGCAAGAATGAGACAATATGGAGAGTGGGACAGGGAAGGGACAAAGGCCAATGCAAGGGTGTGGTGAACATTGTGCTTTGAATCTTCATATCCTAAGATGTTCACAGACATGTGCCAGAACTAACCAACCAATGAGAAGCAGGCTGGGACACTTCCCACCCAGCTCTCATCTCTTATTGGCTGAAGGTTACTCCTGAGGCCAGTATACCTTACAGACTGCACTTGGAAGGAAAGCCAGGCTCCAGAAACTCTTGGAAGTGGAGTAGAGGCTTAGCTCTGACCTGGACCTCGTGTCTGATGAGCCTGGGCCCCCAGGGAAGTGTCCTTCAGAGCAGAGGCTGAAATGAGGAGGATCAAGACAGAAATATCACCTGCAGTAGGAACCAACCACTGAGGCTCTTTCTGGGCCACAGCCTTGGTTGTCTTGTGGCTCCCAGAGAGTACTTCCTCAACTACCTCCTTCTGTGTAGTAAACCAGCACTGACCACCTTCCCTGGGGCCTACATTCACCAGCCAGTACCACCAGGAACACAGCCTGTGGTCAATCAAAGTTGGGTTTGTTGGTGCTTGTTGAAATGAGGGAGACCACACCCCATAGGGTACCAGTGTCTCAGAGAAAGGTGTCAAGGGGGGCTTCTCAGAAGGTCATTTGAGTTAGGTGACTTAGGGAAGGGCGAGGACATAGAATCTTGCTCTGGATTCCATACTGAGAGAAGATGGGACAATTTTGTGATGAGACATCCTAATTATCTTAGTCTAGGAGGCTGTGGAGGAAGAGTGCGGCTGGAGGCATAATCAACTGGGAAACACCACTTGTGTTTGTTAACAAAACAGACTACTTTATGGTCAGCCTGTGTTCTTGATTTTGTATTTGCTTAGACATTTTACTGGTTAGATTTTATTGTCAACTTGACACAATTTAAAGTCATTTGGAAGAAGAGAACCTCAACTGTAGCAGGCTTTTTCATTTGGGCCACCAACCAGCTCCCAAATCATGACATGGAGACTTATTAGTCACGAAAGCTCACTTATCTTAGCCCATATTTTAATCTGTTTCTCCTTATGTTTTGCCTCAGGGCCTTTTAGCTTTCTTTTTGTATGTCCTACTCTGTGTCTGCTGGCTGGCTGGCTTCTGGCATCTCCCTCATTCTCTCCTCTCTTTTTCTTTCGTTCTAGTTTAGCCTAGATTTCTCCTATTTATTCTCTCTGCCTGCCAGCACCGCCTATCCCTCTCCTGCCTAGCTATTGGCCTTTCAGCTTTTTACTAGACCAATCAGGTGCCTTAGGCAGGCAAGGTGAAACAAATGCAACACATCTTTACAGAATTAAGTGCAGCAGAAATAAATGTAACACATCTTTACATCATTAACAAAAGCAGCAGAAACAAAACACACCTTAACATAGTTAAAGTAATATTCTGCAGTATAAACAAATGTAACACATCTTTGCCCAGTTAAGTAATATACCGCAACATTCAGCTGTGAAATTGCACAGATCAGATTGGCCTATGTGTATAAGAGGTTATCTTAATTAATGACTGATGTAGGAGGGCCCACCCAACTGTGGGTAGCACCATACCTAGGCAGGTGGAAGCTAGTTGAGCATGAGCCAGTGAGCAAATCAGTAAACAGTGTTTCTCCATGCTCTCTGCTTCAACCTCCTGCCTTGCGTTCCCGCCCTGACTTCCCCTTCACGATGGACTGACCTGGAAGTGTAAGCCAAATCAACACTGAGAACAAAGTGGCTCACTGCACTAGTGAGCTTTTCATTGCTGTAACAGAATACTTGAGAGAGTATCTGACAGGAAGAAAGACTTACTTGGTTTCAGAGATTTCAGTCCACGGTTGGCTGGCTCCGTTGTTTCAGGCCTATGAGCAGGATGATGGAAGGACATGGAAGAACAAGGCTGCTCACCTTATAGTGGCCAGGAAGCAGAGGGGAGGGGCCAAGAACCAGAAATAATTCCAAGGCTGTAACTCTGAAGACCCATTCCCTTCAACTACCTCCTTCTCCTTAAGTTCTCATCCCCTCCCAACAGTTCCTGACATTATGAAGCCATGGATGGATCAATCTGTTGATGAGGCCTGAACTCCCATGATCCAATCCTTTCCTAAAAGCCCCCCTCTGACTACGACTGCCTTGGGAACCAAGCAACAGAAAGCAAACTAGACACTGTGGTCTCATTATCTCCCTGCATCAGTCACAGAGCAATCTTGGTCTAATGTCAGTGCCATTGCGTGGGTTAAGCAGGGACAGGATTTCAAAGCCTAAGTGGTTGGCTCCTTTTTCTTCCTCAGGGTTTATCTGGCACAGGCTCTGCACCCTGGTGAAAATGCCAGGCATGCACATTAGCCCTGTCACGTGGCTCTAAGAAACAGTCCACTTAAGGAGTACAGGGGGCACAAGAGCAGGGGCAGATCAAAAGACTCCCTGTCTCTGGCAAAGCTCTTTCATAATGTGGCAGAGCCATTCGGGCGGCTTCTCTCCTTCCCCGTGATTCATAGCCACATGGCACATGGCTGAACCCCAGAGTGATGCCAACAACAAGGAAACTGACAGGGCTCACCCATGCATTTCCTGTCATTCATGTGAAGGTGACAAAGCTGGAGGGTGACAGCTCAGATAACATTTCTAGCTACAAGAACCCCCAAGTGAAACGGAGCCTGGTTGCTGGGGAGGAGAGTGACAAGATACTCTGAACATTACAAAACCTGCTGCTGGCTGCCACCTTCCCCAGAGAACTTGAAAGTGAACTCAGAATCATAATGCAAATACTTTGGGAGGTGGACGGTTGCCGGAGGGGTTGTGACCCTTAGATTGAGAACCACTGTTCTGGAGGGTGATATTCTGCATAGGAGACGCACATCTTCCCTGGGTCTGGGGCACACCACCCGCTCTGGGACCATGCCATTTATAATACAATTGGAAGGAAGGTTTAGTACACACAGCAGACATTTCTCATGGCAGCACACTCCCTGGGCATCCTTTCTTCTCAGCACAGCCACTAAGCAGATCTGTGCTGGCTCAGATTTCCTCGAGGTCTGTGCTAAGGGTCGTCTGCACGCTGCCACTGTGTGCATTAGCTCTTCGTTGCGGTACAGAATACTTGAGAGTCAACTGAAAGAGAGAAAGAGTTATTTCAGTCCACAGTTTGCTGGCTCTGTTGATTCAGGACATAGAGGAACAAGGCTGGCTCACCTTATGGTAGCCAAAAAGCAGAGGGGAAGGGCCAAGGATGAGAAATAATCCCAAGGCTGTAACTCCCAGGACCAATTCCTTTCAACTAGCTCCTGCCTCCTAAGACCCCAACAGGTCCTAACATTATGAAGCTGTGGATGGATTAATTTGCCGATGAAGCCAGAACTCTCATGATCCAATCCCTTCCTAAGAGCCTCACCCTGACTACGACTGTCTTGGAGATCAAGCCTTCAACACACAGGCTTTCACAGACCCCAGTCTCTCACTTTCAGGTAGGTAATTCTGGGCACATTCTGTGCACTTTTCAGGGGAGTGCAGCAGAGCTGGGCAGCAGCTTTTCCTCTGACTTCCCTCACTTCTCCACTCCCACACTCCTGCTTTTCAAGCTCATCTCCTATCCACAAACCAGCTGTCTCCAAGACCTCATCCCAGACTGTTGCTGGGGCAAGGCCAACCGGAACCATATATCAGCACAGCCCTCCTTGACTGTGTATCCTCCTGGCTTTATTTACAGGATTGACACCCTGAACATCCATTCTCTTACTCAAGGCCACTGAATGCAGGGTACCGCTGTCTGGGTGTCTCTGAAATCCTGCCACAGAGCACCTGACCCACCGTAGCATTGGTGCTACCCCCTCACATCACCAGCAATGTCTTTCCACTGAGTTAGACAGAGAAGTGGGAGTCACAGAAGAGAACATCTGGCTGAGGATAAGGAGCCTGTTTTCATTACTGATGTCGTGTTAAGGAGGGAGAGGTTTCCTTCACTCATAGTTTTAGAGGCTTCTACCTTATACACCTGACACAATGTTCACCTCATTGCATACAGGAAGCAGAGAAAGGGGCTTCTAGCAAAGGGCCAGGGCAGGATGCAGCCTCTACTATCCCTACTTCTGCCACACACCCCCTTCACCACTTCCCAATCATGCATCAAGGATAGCTCCGTTGATTAGATCAGAGCCCTCAGAACCCATTGACTGGCCTTCAAGTCCTCAGTACCTGAAGCTATGGGGAAGATTTCATATTCAAATCATAACAGATCCCTTCTCTAAATCTCACCAGACTGGGGCACAGTGCACAACACTCACCACCCTCGGTCAGTGGATCCTTCAGCTCCTTGGAGTGAAAAACGGCACACAGATCTCCGTGAGCAGGAGAGATGGAAATGGGGGTCCTGTCTATACTTGCAGCAAGGACATGTTTTTTAAATGCTTCCCTCCACCAGGCCAGAATTCTTTCTAAAGATATTTGTCGCCAGTTGCCTCAGGTATACCTGGGTGCTCTGACAGCTGAATTCATCTCTCTGTAATGCCCTGAAAGCAACACAGCTTCTCTATTGCATAGGAGGCACCACCCCTGGAAATCAGGCCTCCTACTTTGGGATGCGATGATAGATGAGAAAGACCACTGAATACCAGAACAAAACAGCAACAAAAAAGCTTGTGTGTGTACGTGTGTGTGTGTGTGTGTGTGTGTGTGTGTGTGTGAGAGAGAGAGAGAGAGAGAGAGAGAGAGAGAGAGAGAGAGAGAGACACAGAGAGACAGAGACAGACAGACAGGCAGACAGAGACAAAGAGACAGAGAGAGAGAGGGCAGTGGCAGGGCAGGACAGAACACTCTCTGAATCTCCGGGTGTGGGGGTAGTCAGCATTAATAACAGACACAGTGCTCCACATAGCAGGTGCTTGTGCTGGCACACTCGTCTCTCTGGTGAGCACTTGAAACACTTTAAAAGAGGGGAAGGTTTCTTTCAGCTCATGGGTTCAGAGGGTCTGGTCCATGTCCTTTGACTCTTGTTTCTGGGCCTGTGGTTAAGGCTGAGCATCACGGCAGGAGAGCTGATCTGCTCCTGGCAGTCAGGAGAGTGGGGAGGGGCAGAAAAAGAGCCTCTTTAGGACACAGGCTAGGCTAGTGTTCTTCCTCCAACCACACTCCACCTCTCAAGGTTTCCATGGTCCCCCAGGGAGAGAGAGAAGCCCCTGCAAGACACAGTGGCTGCCACAAGCCACAGCTTATGCATATATCTACTTGAAATATGATGGCATGACTATGGAGGAACTGACTTCTTAAATGTCATTTGAGTGGTAAAAAGCCACATATACTTAGAATCACCATGTGGGCAGTGCCAGTTTATAACACAGAAGCCCTGATAGCCTTTGGGACCATGAGACACAGACAATGAGAGATATCACTGAGGCCAGGAGGAACTAATGAACTTGTTTGCTCCAGACCTCCAGATGAAGGTCCAGCGGATGTCAGTTGCCCCAGACATTCACATTAAGTCAGCTGCTCTTTGGGAATGAGAGCTCTTGGGCCCAGAGATACTTTGGTTGTGCAGGCCTTGCTGCAAGCTGGCCTGGCCTTGAGCAGTCAACTCAAGAGTCTAGTGGAGCTCTGGCTCCCCCTACACATCCCAGTGAGAACTGCTTCTACTTCACTTCCTCTCTTTCCCCTCTGCAGGCTACCCCTTCAGACAAGCAAGAACTACTTTACCCAAGAATAGAAATCAGCTAGAAATAGCCTACTCAAAGCCACATCAGAACAGAGCAGAAGGGGTCTTAATAATTTCTTTGACGCCCTTATTCCTGTTTCTCAGTAGAGACACCCAGGCTAATTAAAGTAACTGGTATTTCTTTGACCTCTTTGCCCCTGACTCTGGCCTGCTGAGCCCTCAGATGGGCTAGGAGCTTGTGGGCAACAAGAAAAACAGGAACAGATGGTTCTTGGTCAAGGTTAGGCCTTCCTTCTACATCTTATGAACACAGTAATTCCTTAAAATTGCTGATGAGTAAGGTGAGTGTTTGCTAAAGAGAACAAAACTGTCATCCACTAACGAGCCACACATATCTTCAAAACCGTCATCCACTAACGAGCCACACATATCTTCCGGTCACTTATTGTGGAAAACTATCATTCCCACTTTGTTTGCGCTTAAAGAGTTCTGTAATATAATTCAAGTTTTTGAAAACTCTTCATCGGGGGAAGAAAAGTAAATAGTGAGATCCTCTCAAGAAAATAGTAAAATAAAAAGCTGTGAGTGGTAGTGCATACCTTTAATTCCAATGCTCGGGAGGCCATGGGAAGCAGGCGTCTGTGAGCTCTGGACTACCAAGGGCTATACAGTGAGACCTTCTCTCAGAACAAAACCCCAAACTCTCCCCTGTGTGTATTGAGGTTAGCTCTTACAAACAGCAATAAAATGTTTTCTGCTTCTTGGTTGATTGATTGGATACTGTTTATCCATTTTGGGTTGCTATTGACAACATTTGATAAGATAAGCAGAATGGTCTCCTTTACGTGCAATTTCATTAATTTTTGTTCCCCACCTCCCATAACTCAGCGTAGTGTGGAGGACAGTTAACCAAACCAGATAGACCAACCATCAGTAGGTCACACTCTGCTAGGATTATCTAAGCTGAGTGTAGCCCACTTTGGTTCAAGGTCAAAGTTCAAGATTGTAGCTATGGTGATATCTGTTGCATCAGAGTGTGAGCTGCTTTCCTGGAAGCATCTAGATAGTCCCTTGTTGGGCACAAATGAGACCCATCAGGGATCAGTGGCAAAAATGCTGGATGTGAACCATCCTGTCTCAGCAGCTAGGAAGCAGAAATAGCAGGCCCATGGTCCAGGCCCCCTGTGTACTGCATGTCATTTTTGACGTGAATACCTTCATGTGGATACTTATGGCAAATATTGGAAACTTTATCTTATTATTGTGTATTGTGAAGGTGATGCCCAGCGTTGTGCCCATGTGCCTGTGTGTGCCCGTGTGCTCATGCCTGTGCGTGGAGAAGCCAGAGGAGGACACAGGGTGTCTTCCTCTACTGCCTTCTGCCTTATTCCCTCTCACTGAACCTGAAACTCAGCATTTTGACTGAGCTGGCTGGACTGTTGCTGTCCCTGTCACTGGGATTATAGGCACACATGGCCATGCCCAGCTTCTGTGTGACCTCTGGGGATTCAAACTCAGGTTATCATGCTTGCACAGCAAGAGCTCTTACCAACTGAGCCACATCCTCAGCCCAAATCTTATGTCTCAATATGGAAAGCAGACCAAGTTTAAATCATCTCAAAACCAAAACAAAGCAAAAATTAATGCCATGGGACTCGGTACCATCTGCATGATCCTGGGTGGCCTGGGATAGCCACATATAAAGAGCCCAACACACATAGGCACCGATGTATTTTCTATTCTCCATTCTCAAGGTGAATTCTTGTCTAAAGGCACAGTTTTTACCCTACATCCAACCACAGTTCCTCTAAGAATGACATCTGGTCCCAATCTTTGCCCAGTGATGAAGCAGTGCCACCATGGTCAGGCCTCCGATAGGGACTCTCTCACTCCAAAATGTCACCCTCCTAGACTCAAGCATTTTCAAGTGGTTCTGTGCCAGTCCTTGGGACCTCTTAGCCAGTACTAGCCCCGGACTATCCAGACACTACTAGGTACTGAAGCCCTTCTCCCATCACACATATCTGTCATTTGCCATGCACAGTGCAGGAACTGCCTTCCTTGTAAAAGGACTTGTCTGCCATAGAAAACAAAGTTCTCAAGAAAGGAAGGAAGGGAGGGAGGGAAGGAAGAAAAGAAGGAAGGAAACACAGGATTGCCAGCAATTTTACTTCTAGTTATATATATATATATTTTTGGTTTTTTCGAGACAGGGTTTCTCTGTGTAGCTTTGCGCCTTTCCTGGAACTCGCTTTGGAGACCAGGCTGGCCTCGAACTCACAGAGATCCGCCTGCCTCTGCCTCCCGAGTGCTGGGATTAAAGGCGTGCGCCACCACCGCCCGGCTTAGTTATATATTTAAAAAGAAATAAACGCAGGAACTTAAAGAAATACTTTTAGAGCTGGCAAGGTGGCTCAGTGGGTTAAGGCACTTGCCATCAATCAAAGAGCCAAGATCTGCCCGAGGGACCCACATGGTAGAAGGGAATGGCTCTTGTAAATTGTCTTCTGACCTCCAGATCTCTCTCTCTCTCTCTCTCTCTCTCTCTCTCTCTCTCTCTCTCTCTCTCTCTCTCACACACACACACACACACACACACACACACACACACACACATAAAATTTTAGAATATATATCAGAAGTCTACTAAAAGCTGTTTTCTCCTGAGTTCTAAGTCACCTCAGCAAATATCTCGTGTGTCTAAAACGGTGAGATGCTTCCATTCCACCTTCTGGCCCCACTCTGAGCATTCAGAAGCCCCCATTCTGAAGTTATAGGATAGAGGTTTTTTTTTTTTTTTTTACTAGGATTTCTTATTTATATGTTCCCTGTTTTAAACTCTTAACAAGGAATAATTTTTAAAGTGGTTTCAGAATTTGTAAAGGCAAATTCAAAATCAGGGGCAATTTAACTGGTGTGAAGTAGAGGGTGACAGGCATCCTCGAACCAGCTAAAAATCCTAGCCACACCTGTAGAAGCTGTTGCTTTTGTAAGCTGTGTAATTAGCAACCAGAGCATGTGCTGGAAAATGGAATTGTCTGTTTAAATAGAGGACAGGGGCCAGAGGCCACCCAGCTGGGGACCCTCCCACTGTGCATGTTAGCCCAGCCTGAGTGATCCCAGCTGACTCTTCATAAAGGTCTATTGTGGGTCTACATGTAAAGTGTGTGGCTGACTGAGGCCACGTGATTGTTCCACATGCAAAGCAGGTGTGACCATTTAAAAACACAACTGGGTCCTGTTTACCTTGTGATTATAAATTATATTCTTTTCTAACCCAGTTTCTCGGGCTGGGCATCAGGACCACTGGGGACATTTCAAACAAATCCTGATGTTTAAGCTGCACCCAGATTTAACCAGACTCTCTGAGACGGCGTTCTCATAGCAACCCAGGGGATTACTCATTCCCAACAAAGCTTGAAAGACGGTCCTCAAAGTACGGGAGTCAACAGCTGAAGGTCTTGTTGCAGTCCAGGATGTGAGCCCTACCCCAGACTCAGTGGTCACTGTGAGAGCCGCAGTTCTGTTTATTGTTAGGACGTGGTTCATGGCAGAACAATGCTGCACTCCCTTTGGAGTTACAATAGCGTTATATCCTTGCACAAAAGACAGACCCTCGGCCCAGTGTCTGTCGTTAGCTCTTTCAATCACTTCACAAGGCCACACTTTGTTGGGTCCTGGGGACGCGCAAATAATGGGGAACAGACAACTGAAGTCTATGAACCAGAAGCAAACTTTATTCTGAAACACCGCAAGGGGGAAAAAAAAAGCTTACAAGTAAATGGGACCGTAGCCAGAGTTCGGGGTTCTGATCCTGTGGCAAGGGGGTGTGCGTTTTGAGCCCCCTCTTATCGTAAGAAGTAAGGATTAGGCATGGGACAAAAGAATGTTTCCAATCTTGTGGTTAAGCTTAGAGTTACGTTGCATTTTAGGATTTACAGTTCCTGCTAACAAGGTTTCGGCTTGATGGTGTTTGCAGAAGCCTGCAGCTTTCCTGACACAGCTGTTCTCCCTGGAGCTGGGAAGGATACGAAACAATGCGAAGCAGGTCACTTAGGGGCACTGGCTAAAGGTTGTAGGATGAGATGGATACTAGAGTTCATATAGGAACCACTATTAAAAGTTAACTTTGGTCCACGGCAGTTGTCAGCTGTAAGTGGCAGGGGGGTTCTCACTAAAAGTTAACCCTTGGGTGTGGACAGAGGAGCTGGCTGTAAAGCAAAACGCCATTGTTAAAAGTTAACCCCTAGTCACTGACAGAGCTGATGACTGTCAGTTCTCAATTCTTTAGGCTTTTTATTCTTTTTATTCTTTTACATTTTATTTATATAGTGTTTGTTTTGAGACAGGGTTTCTCTGTGTGGCCTTGGCTGTTGTAGAACTTGCTCTATAGATGAGGCTGGCCTCAAACTCATAGAAATCGCCAGCCTCTGCCTCCCAAGTGCTGGGATTAAAGGTGTGCACCACCACCACCACCACCTGGCTGTTATTTTCTATTTTTAGTTAAAATATTTTTTTTTTTTTGCACAATGTATTTGGATCATGATGTCCCCTCCCCCAACTCCTCCCAGATCTTCCCACTTCTCTACCCACTTAAGTTCATCTTCTTTCTCTTTCCAAAAAACAAAAACCAAACTACAAAACAAAGAGCCGATAAGACGAAGAATACTCCGTTTTGATGGGCTTTCTAGCCCCAGGCCTTTGAACACTTGGTCCTCAGCTGGTGGTGGTTTGGCCTTGCTGGAGGAAGTGTGTCACGGCCTCGTGGAGGAAGTGTGTCACTGGTGGCAGTGGCAGGCAAAGCGTCACCCCACTAGCTCACTCTGCCTTGCTGTGTTTGTGGTTTAAGACGTAATCTCTCAGCTTCCTGCTCTGGCTGCCCTACTGCCATGCCTCCTCCACCACTCTGGATTCTCCCTCTGGAACCATAAACCCAAATAGACTCTCCCTTAAGTTCCCTTTAGTCATGGTGTTGTATTTCAGTGGCAGAAAAATAACTAGAATGCCTGTCTACTCCTTCCACAGCTGGGTTCTCACACCAAGATTTGCTCATTGGCCTTAAGTATCAGTCTTTTCCAGCAATAAGCTCAGCTGCTCCTGAAAGAGGTCCAACCCTTTTTGCCTTATTGACACTAGACTGAAAACTATATTCCTCAACTAATAAAAAAAAAACCAGCATTCAAATCCAAATCGTCAAACTAGAAAAAAACAGCAATTTCCTATCTAGGAACACTACTGTCCATGAGACAGGCAAGCAGGGAACAGTCTAGCAGCCTAGGACTTTAGTTTGGGCTGTGCAAACTCCTCTTCTAATAGTACACCTGGTCACATGAGATGCTTTCCTGTATGTACTATGCACACCCCCAACTCTAAACAATAGTTTATCTTCCCCCTTAATAATTATCAGAATTAACATTCTATTAAATCATATTCTGGATATATCCAGGTATAAAAGTAGGGAGGTCTGTGACAGGGCAAAGGTCCCTCCATCTTGTCTCAACTGGATCCATCTTTAGTTTAACCTGAAGCTCACACCCTTTCAACCCCCTCCCCCCCAGGGGTTTGAAAGAAAATGGCCCCCGAAGTGAGTGGCACTAATGGGAGGCATGGTTTTGTTGGAGTAGGTATTGTATTGCTGGAGGAAGTGTGATACTGTGGAGGTGGGCTTTGAGGTCTCATATATGCTCAAGATACCACCAAGACAGACCACTTCCAGTTGCCTGCAAGATGTAGAACTTTCTCTAGTGGGTTGCTGTTCCAGCTTTGACCTGGAAATGCTACCCCCAGTGAGGCTTCTGGTAACTATCACACCTACCTATGACCTGCCCCTGAGGTGGGGTGGAGATGGGAGCCCTTAAGACCTGAAATCCAGATGTGCTGGCACTCTTGGTTCCTGGTGATCCTGGATGCTGGATGGTAGACTGAGTGGAGTTCTCCAGAGAACCCAGCTGGACGGCACCTCACCTCTCCCGGATCCAGTAACCAACCCCTTTACTAGCTGTAAGTTCTATGTGGAGTTGCCTTAATAAGTCCCCACAATATCTGGTGCTCACATGGGGCAAACTCCAAACAACTGGGTGGCTTCCTCTCTCAGTGTGGCATGCTTTCCACACTTTTCACACTTCCCTGTCTCTTCTTCTCTGTCTTTTAAAATTCCCGCCCCTCCTTGGGACCAAGCGCTTACCGTTCAGCCCATGACCACACGGTACTGCTCCTTCCCCCTCCCCGGCTCTGCGGCATGGGAGTAGCTGAGTCCAGTCCCCCAGCAAGCTTAGGCCCCAGACTGGTGAAAAGTCAGTGAGGTGCGCCGCCCCTCTACCACCCACCCCCACTGCCAGCTCCCACCCAAGCTCCAGCCTGAGCCGAAGGCTTCCACCTCTCACCATCTCCCTCTCAGAAGCTGCTCAGAGGCCGCTGCCCCCAGCTGGCTCCCCAGGGTGCTGCTTCTGCAGCAGCAAAGGCACTGAGAGGGGCTTGGAGCAGCGGCTGCTGCCAGCTGTCACCCTTGCTGCCTAGAGCTCTCCATGCCCTGAGCTCAGGCCACTCAACCGCACACGCCTGACACTGCCTAGTGCACAGGGGACACTCCGCTTCCGCCTGCAGCTGCCACCAGCCAAAGCCTTCAAGCGGAACCTGCTTTAGAGCTACACTAGCGGCACCTGCTGGCCAAAAAGCGCTACTACACCCCAAAAACCATTGAGAGGACGTTAAGACAAGCCAGTGTTTTATTTCAGGTAAGAGTACTTGATAATTTTACACCTTGAAACTGACAAACAGATCTTGAGTAATTCTTACGGCTGAAAACATTACTTCACAAGAATTTAAAAACTTTTTTTGCCCGTATGATGAATGACATTTTTCTGGAAAAAATACAACCTTCCTAAGGCGTATCTGGCCTGTACCATTTTGGCATTTACCATAATAATTCACACAGTATTCAAATACTGGTTTAATAATAATAACAAAGATGAGTCATTATTGGGACTGATACAGGCTTTAAAAGATAGCAATGAAGTCTTACATAAAAAGATTCTTTCTCAGCCGGGTGGTGGTGGCACATGCCTTTAATCCCAGCACTTGGGAGGCAAAAGCAGGCGGATCTTTGTGAGTTCGAGGCCAGATTGGTCTACAGAGCGAGTTCCAGGAAAGGCACAAAGCTACACAGAGAAACCCTGTCTCGAAAAAAAACAAAACAAAACAAAAAAAAGATTCTTTCTCTGGAATCTGCCAACCTGTGAATCTTTGGGGCTGAGATCTGTTACAACAGTAGAATACCCAGATGGAAAATCCTACACTGTCAGAAGAGGAATACAGACCAATGCATGTTTCTAGGAATAATATCATAACATGCTATAAAAAACAGTCACCAACCATTCAGGCTGTACACAAACAGAGCACAACTGCTGTTGAACTCTCAGAAGTACCAATAGCCATACCTTTAAAAAGGCTAACTAATAAACCTGCCTGGGTTGGACAATAGCCTTTGACAAAAGAGAAGCTACAAGCTTTAGAACAGCTGGTTCAAGAGCAGTTAAATGCTCAACACATTGAAGAATCTACCAGCCCTTGGAATTCTCCTGTATTTATTTAAAAAAGTCTGGTAATTGGAGAATGCTGACTGATCTGAGTGCTATTAATAAAGTAATTCAGCCTATGGGCTCCCTACAGACTGGGATTCCCTTGCCCTCTCTGCTACCCAAAGAATGGCCTGTAATAGTTATTGACTTGAAAAGCTGTTTCTTTACCATACCCTTACAAGAAAATGATAGAGAAAAATTTGCCTTCACAGTATCTAATCATAACAATTCCCAGCCAGTCAAGAGATATCAATGGAAGGTCCTCACACAGGGAATATTAAACAGCTGTACCCTGGGCCAATACTTTATGCAAAAACTATTGGAGATAATTCATGTGAAGTTTACACAATCCATAATTTATTATTATTATATGGATGATATCTTATTAGCTGATCCAAAGTTAGGCACATTAGAAAGCATGTTTGAAGAAGTAAAAGTTTTGCCTCTCTGGGAACTGCAAATTGCTCCTGAAAAAATACAAAGAGGAGATTCTATTAATTACTTAGGATATAAGATAGAGCTACAAAAAATTAGACCCCAAAAGATACAACTAAGGAGAGATCGATTGCAGACTCTTAATGATTTTCAAAAGTTGTTAGAAAGCATTTCCAACTTACTGAGTATCATGGGAATACCCAAAGATGGACTACAAAATTTGGCTAATACTCTAAAAGGGGACAAATAATTAAATAGTCCAAAAGAATTATCAGCCAAAGCTGAGAAGGAATTGGCTCTAGTAGAAAAGACAATTTGAGAAGCACATGTGGATCGTGTGAATCCAGACCTTAAATGCATTCTGGTCATATTCCCCTCCAGACATTCCCCCACAGGTATTTTGATGCAGAGGGAAGATATTATATTGGAGTGGATATTTCTACCATATAAGCCAAGCAAGAAGTTAAAGACTTACATAGGAAACATCTCTGATTTGATTCAAAAAGGAAAAAGACTTCTCCAGTTGACAGGAATGGACCCAGCAGAAATTGTAGTGCCTTTAATTAATGAGGAAATTTCCTCATTATGGAAAGATGATGAATATTGGCAGAGAGCCTGTAGTAACTTTTTGGGAGAGATTAACAACCGTTATCCCAAAAGCAAGAGAATAGAATTCATAAAGATGATTGAATGGGTTCTTCCTCACATTGTATGACAAAAGCTAATTTCTGGAGTCCTCACATTCTATACTGATGCAAATAAATCATGGAAAGCTGGATACAAATCAGGAGACTTAAGTAAAGTGGTACAAAGTCCAATACAACTCTGTACAAAAGGCAGAACTGTATGCCATTCTTATGGTACTGATGGACTTCACAGAATCCCTTAATATAGTCACTGACTCTCAATACGCAGAGAGAGTTGTTTTACATATCAAAACTGCTGAATTTATTCCTGATAATACAGAATTAACTTCATTATTCATACAATTGCAGGAAATCAACAGAAATAGGGAAATATCTATCTATCTATCTATCTATCTATCTATCTATCTATCTATCTATATATCACATATTGGATCCCATATGGGTCTGCCAGGACCTCTAGCACAAGGTAATGATGAGATTGATCAGTTACTAATAGGTAACATGCTAGAAGCCTCAGAATTTCATAAGAAACACCATATAAATAGCAAAGGTTTGAAGAAGGATTTCTCCATCACTTGGCAACAAGCCAAGGATATTGTAAAAAAAAAAAAAAGTCCTACTTGTTCCTTCTATAACCAAACTCCATTACCTGCAGGGAGCAATCCAAAAGGTATACAAAGAAATAAAATTTGACAGATGGATGTGTTTCATTTCACAGAATTTGGAAGATTAAAGTATTTATACCATATCATTGACACCTATTCAGGATTTCAGTGGGCAACTCCTATAAGTTCTGAAAAGGCTGATTCTGTGATTACATACCTATTAGAAGTTATGGCCATCATGTGAATACCTGTACAAATTAAGACTGACAATGCCTCAGCATATGCCTCCAATAAAATGAGATAGGTTTTGCTTATTACAATATAGAGCATGTTACAGGTATACCACACAACCCCACAGGCCAAGCAGTCATAGAGAGATCCAATCTAACGTTAAAGAATATGCTAAATAAATAGAGAGAGGTAACAATGACTTCTAGAAATAGATTGCATAATGCTTTATTAACACTGAATTTTCTCAGTGCTGATTAGAAAGGAACAACAGCTGTGGAGAGACATTGGATGACAGACAAAACTTCTGAGCTAAATTAACCAGTTTATTTCAAAGATGTGTTGACCTCAGAATGGAAACCAGGATACATCCTATGTTGAGGAAGGGGTTTTGCTTTTGTTTCTGCAGGAGAAGAAAAGCTATGGATACCAACAAAATTAATAAAAATTCGATTCAAACAGGAGAAACCCCTTGATGAGGAGAAGTAAAAGCTCATCCACCAATGTGACATCTCTACAAATTGTAAGAAAAATTTAACAAACAAGGCTTGGGGTAGGGTTCTATTTTTGTCTTTCCAGGATAATAGAAATACTCATCTTCCAGTAATCATAAGGCCTTGAATATCCAGACATCTACAGCAGAAAGAAAGAATCTATTGGTACCAATATACACAGGTTAATATCTCACTGCCTAACATCTATATCTCTTTAAATCTAGAAAAGTTGTGGTTTCCATTTAATTATATACCAAACTGACTTTGGAGTTGTAATTGGCTCACTCCTTCTCTAAACCCAAGCATATTGCTAAAAGAAAATGTTGAGAGATTCTTCTGTCTCATATCAGACGAGCTGTCTGGTGTGGGACAGAAAAAAACCAATAAAAAGGGACCTTTGTCTTCAAGATTCTAATTCTCTCCATGCTTATTCTTGATTTCTCGGAATCCTTTCTTACGTGTCATGTCATCTTTAAATCCAAACTTTCCATTTTGATATTAATAATGTTCAAGTTTTTCACAGTAAAAAAATAAGTTTTTCCAATAGCAGTCTCTGAAGTCTCCAGAAGGAAGATGGGGCCCCACAACAACTCCACCCAGTCCAGAATGATGCCATGGTACTCATCATCATACTACACTTCTAGCCAGGATCTCAGACAATCTTACCAATTACTCTGAGACTGGCTGCAGAATCTACAGTTAGTCTGAAACTTAACTATCTGAGCTTTCTTACAGAACCCCACAGAGATACCATTGTCCCCTGAACAGCAGGAAGCAATTCTAAGAAAACAACACCCCTTTTTCCCAAAGGTTTCATGTTTCTGAGGGTTATGGATAATGGTTATAGGGTTGGGGGTGGAAGAAAACATTGGCCTCCGTATTCCCCTTAAGAAAAGAAAAAAAAAATGGGAATGGATAGGTATAGGATATTAAGGTAGATTATTGTATATACTAGTAAATTTAGTAATTTAGTAAAATATTAGCCTTAGATAAATTGCACTGTTATGGATTTTTGTATATTGATACAAATGTAAACTGTTTTTATATTCTTATTCCAGATAATTTGTATAATTGATACAAATACAGAACCATATTTGTTGTAATGTACATATAATTTCTACTCTTATTTAAAATGCTTTGTATATTGATAAAATATAAAATTATACTTGTCATACTGTATGTATGTCCTACCTCTGTTTAGGATATTTGGTATATTGATACATAGTTAGGATTATTGTCATATTGCATATTGTACTATATATTCCTACCTCTGCTTTAGCTATTTTGTGTATTGTCACAATTTTGAGGTCATTGTCCTTTTACTGTACAATTGCTTACAGACTGTTTATCCTGTTTACGTGAAGCCTTAGTCCTTAGGTTATCTAGGTAGATAAGACTTACAAATTTATAGTCACCTATGCTTGTCATCTCTATAGTTATGTTAGTTAGGTTCTCCAGACTTACAGAAACATATGTCAGATGAATAGGTGATTTCAAACACTTTGTAGACCTGGAGAATATGGCATTTAAATGTTTCGATAACTTGGAATTCTGATGACATGAGACATGATTGCTCCTGGCAGCACTGATCTGATCCCGAGAGAATGTTGGGCTTATGAGACATTTCTGTTTGGAAGTTTGTCTTCACCTTGGCACAAAATGGCCTACTGGGCAAAGAACTGTCCCTGACTTGATTGCTGACAGTAAAATGGTCTGACAGATACTCTAGGCCTGTAGTCAATTTGAATGCACCAGCGATGCTGAGAAACTTTACGTGACTGTCCAGACTGCCAGCTGTCTCTGTCCACTCTCGAAAGACTCCCCAAAGTTGCTTGCATCCTTCTCCCATTTCTCAGGTATTATTATATTCCTTCTCAGGTCTTTGATGGGATTGAAGACTAACAGTTAGTTACAATCTTCTTGTATCTTAGCTAGAACATATTAAGTATTAGATTTAGGTTCTTTAGGATAGGACACCTTTTGGAATGACCCTTGTAATGTGTCAATTACCTATGCTCCAGACTTCTCTGGATTTTAGTATGTGTCTTGTTTGATATTGTTTGTGTTGGTTGTAGTTCCACCTTGTCTCCATCATTATCCTTTATTCCTCCTGGACAATATTTGATAATCATTCCTATTGTATATAGTTTTGTATTAGGTTAGAACTTTCTTATTTAGACAACAGGGAGAGATGTAGTGGGTAGCTGTTCCAGCTTTGACCTGGAAGTACTACCCCTAGCGAGGCTTCCGGTAACTGTCACGCTAACCTATGACCTGTTCCTGAGGTGGGGCCGAGACAGGAGCCCTTAAGACCCAAGATCTGGATGTGCTGGCACTCTTGGTTCCTGGTAATCCTGGATGCTGGATGGTAGACTGAGCGGAGTTCTCCAGAGAACCCAGCTGGACTGTGCCTCACCTCTCCTGGATCCTGTAACCAAACCCTTTACTAGCTGTGAGTTACCCCCCAAAATAAATCTCCTTTTTAACTACGTGGAGTTGCCTTAATAAATCCCCACAATAACTTTCAGTTACCTCTCAGCATCATGTCTGCCTGCACGCTACCATGTCCCACCGTGATGATAATTGACTGAACCTCTGTAATGTTGTGAGCCATCACAATGAAATGTTTTTCCTTTATGAGAGTTGCCCGTCATTGTGGTATCTCTTCACAGCAATAGAAACCCTGACACCCCCTTCTATTCCTGTTATGAAAAGTCCCTTGGGAAAGTACCAACCCTGTTCTGGAAACGTGGCTCCAAAAGCCCCAGCTAACTGCTTGCTTACTTTCCTTCACCCTGCCAACCAGGATGTAGTTTTCTTGTGTTCTTTGCCTTTAAAAGCTCCCTGTAAAATGCATTCAGTGCTGCTCTGGGGGAAATGTTTCTCTCCAGGCAGTCGCCAGCTGGGTTAATGCACACTCTCAATTCTCACTTCAGTCACTGCGAGTGGTCTTTTGGTCTCTACCCTGCAACAAGGCCAACCTTGCCTGAACTAGTTTTGAGTGCACAATAAACAAACTGTCCTCCAAGTGAATTTTCAGGGATAATCCCCTATTATGACTATCTTATGACTACAGAGCATTCAGTGCACATATAATTAAAATCAGATGCATTTTATGGACAGGCACAGTATAGAAGTGGTTATATACTTTAGTCTGTCAGTCAAAATAGAGAACCATCCAAACTACATCCCTTGGAAGCCAACTCCTACTTAGACCCCATGAAAAGAAGCCCCAACAATAACCTAGAGCCCTTAGGTATGTTCCCCCATGTGGCCTCCTTTCTAATCAGCCTTCTCTTTAAAGTAAGTTTCCTTGGTACTTTTACAATGTTTGAGTCTTTATTTCAGTTCCTTGAAGAGGCCAGGAACCTCAAAACCCAGCCCAGACTTCAATCACTATAACATCCATACTAGAAATCTACTTATAATGGCCCAAAGTTAGGAGTTCTATCTCATGTAAAATCATGACACCAAAAACCTTTAATGTAAAATTTTGGTATTTGGAGGGATAAGAGCTTTATGAAAACATGAATTTGCTTGGAAATGCAAGTCATTCTAATGAACTAATACATACAGCTCTAAAAAGATTTTTTGTTGTATCTGAACGCACAGGTGAACATATGTGCAGAATCCTTTGAAGAACTGACTTAGAACTTTCCACACTCTGCAGTATGATAATCTTATGGAAGACAAATGAAGCTCCCATTGGCTGTGATTCATGATAGTTTTGAGTTTATAAAGGTTTTAGTCCTGGCAAGAAGCCATATCTGAAATGAGCTGACAGCTGAGAGATCTTCTGATCCTGTCTCCTAATGGCACAAATGAGGAATCTGTAGGCCCTGGTGAAGACTACAGAGCTCATGAGACAGAGCTGGTCCACTTACCAGTTCTCAGAGGTGCTCTGGAAATGTCTGGGATTCCAGTCACATCTGAATGGCCTTAGTTTTCTGATTAATACAGGACTAATAGCTGGTGTTCCTTTTATAGCTTCTAAACTTGCTCAGTTGCTTTAAAGACAAAATCACACCCACTTCAACCAATCACTGGTGGGCAGTCTGCTCATGCTCTCCTCAGGTGTCTCAGTTTGGACTTTTTCCTGTTCCTTTGTGTTTACAGGAGACTAACATCAGGGCATCTGCTCTGCTATGAAATTCATCCACAGCAGAGAAAGTCTGGTCATGTAATCTCCAAAGCCACTGATGTGAGCACAGGACAGTCTGCTTCTGTGTAGCTCATTCCCACCAGTCCTCTCTTCTGTCCATCTGAGCAGTGGCTTTGCTCTCTAAGATTATTTAAGGAACATGAAACAGCAGTAAGATTTCCTACTTTATTAAGAATGTGCTGGCTGGAGATGTAGCCCAGAACTGGAGTGCTTGACCAGAATGTGCAAGGCTCTAGGTTCAACACCTCCCCACCTCTGACAAAAGAACAAAGAAATGTGATATATGATGTACAACACACTTCTAGTAACATTTAACTTACTTTGTCTCAGCCTAATGGTCACCTAGAGCTATACATTACTCACTGGTTAAAAACAAAAAAACCCTGGTTATATATTTTAATTTAAACTGCTAATGAGTGGGTATAATGTATTTATTGGCTATTTTCTTTCTTTTTTAAAAGTAATTTTATTTAGTTGTATGGGTGTTTTGCTTGCATCTGTCTGTGTACCTTGTGCATGTTCCTGGTGTCCATAAACATCAGAAGAGGGCATCAGAACCCCAGGAACTGGAGTTACAGACAGTTGTGAGCTGCTGTGTGAGTGCTAAGAATTGGACACAGGTCCTCTAAAAGAGTAGCAAGTGCTCTTAACCCATGAGCCATCTCTCCAGTCCCTACTGGCTATTTTTTAATTGCAGGAACCATACCCCAAACAATCTCTGGAAAGCAGTGCACTTTGAAAACTTTATGCATTCACAGCAAAGCAGTGTTTACAAAGGAACTTTACAAATTTCTGCATAAGTAAGTCTACTTCCTGCTACTCTCAGACTGCAGTGAAGGAAGACTAATGGCCAAGTTTCACAAGCTTTTCAAGAGAAGTAACCCTCAACAGGAGTGCACATCTGATTGGACACCCGTTATGTGCAGGTTTATTAGGTGTGCCCTCATGGACATGTCTGTTAGAGCCAGTTCACATTTTCAAGCTCATCCTCTGTTGTGGGGTTGTCACTTATTAGGACTAGGGGTGACACAGGCTGTGATATGTTACAACTACTGCCCTATAAGACTCAACCCAACCCCTGTCTGAAATGCAATCCCTTCAGTCATTTCATGAAATAAAGGCCCAGATACAGAAATACTTGTTCCAACCTGGCAAAATTACTCATATACTTTCATTTGCCAAGTTGGCAGACTTCACACCTCTCACTGATGCCAGTTTTACTTCCATTGGCTGTTTTTTTTTTTTTTTTTTTTTTTTTTTTTTTTTTTTTTTCCATCCTGTTTTAACATAAGAGATGCACTGTAGCTAGATTTTTCCTGGTCCTGCCTGGCCCATGGTCAGGACAAATCTCTCTTACCTGCCAGTCTTGCAGCTGCTTGGACTGAAGTAAACACACAGGGGCTTATATTATTTACACACTGTATGGCCATTAGCTCAAGCTTATTATTGACTAGCTCTTATACTTAAATTAACCCATAATTCTTATTTATGTTTAGCCATGTGGCTTGGTACCTTTTTCCAGTTTTGCCTTTACATCTTGCTTCTCATGGTGGCGGCTCGCAGCATCTCCTGATTCAGCCCTCCTGTTCCCAGAATTCTCCTCTCTTTGTCCCGCCTATACTTCCTGCCTGGCTACTGGCCAATCAGCACTTTATTTATTAACCAATCAGAGCAACACATTCAGAGCATACAAATATCCACAGCAATGCACAAAGTATCAGGAGCTGTTTCTTTTACCATTTCACTCTGGTTTTTCCTTCCTTAGTTACTAACTGGAAGCTACAGAGAAACCATGGCCTCACAAGGCGATACCACGACTGAACTCTTTGAAGGAAGAGTAACAAATGACTGAGAACATGAACAATGCAATCACAACAAGGTCAGAGTGACTGGCTAGCAAAGGAGCCAGAGTGCAGCACCAGGAGAGGTACAGATTTCCTTAAGTTTCCAACAAAGCAAATGACAGAGAAAGGCCTCATCTGAATCATCTCAGCAACTGTGTCAAAATGTAATCATTTAAAATAAACACCCTCCTGGGTTGGAGAGATGGAGAGAGAGGTTGGGGAACATGTAGTGCTTTCAAAGGATCCAAGTTTGGGTCTTAGCACCCATGTCGGGTGGCTCACAACTGCCTGTGACTCCTGCTCCAGGAAATCCGGTTCGTCTAGCCTTCCTGGGCAACTGTACTCATATGCACATACCCCCACACAAATGCACACATACACATAATTAAAAATAAAATAATAAATCTTTATAAAATAAAGAGCCTCAGGATTGAGGTGGACGATGCTGTTTTCAGAAAATGAATTAGTTTTAAGATACTGAAATGATGCAACTGAGAGAAAGGAAAAGCACCAGTTTATAAGGATCTTCCTTCAAATTCACATGGACAATTAGGAATCCTTCCAATTCCATGGGAACATGAAATCCAGGTCTGACATGTCACAGGCTCATGTGTTTATGATGAATTCAGCAGCTGATGAAGATCCACATGGAAGAGCCAGCCACAGACAGCTGTCCTGTGAAGAGGTTGTCTACTCAGCACTTGATCCATCCACCTGGGCTCCTTCCCTGCTGCTCAGGATTTGGGTTCCTGGGGACTTCAGCATTAACTAACTCTTTGTTGCCTGAAGGTGCTGGGACTGCTTCTCCACACATAAACTGATCCTAAGACAGAAGAAGAAATGCTATTATTAGCCACCAGGTTTCTGTCCCACAAATGCATTAACATCACTTTCACTTTGTTACAGAATCAACTCAGCTTTAGTTTTTTCCACTGCTATATTATTTGTTTCTATCATTATTACATGCTAGCAATAAAAAATCAAGATGTAAAATTTAGGGGAAAATTCATTTATGATATTAGAAAAATGGCAAAAAATTTAATTTAAAAAGTCTAAGACTTATGCACTAAAAACTAACTGTTGTCCACTCTATCCCTGTCCATTGTATGATGTGATCAGGACCCTTGATCTCCCCATAGATATTAGTAGTTATCCCAGTTGACAAAATTGGAGACCAAGGAACATTTTTTTTAAAAGATTTACTTATTTGTTTATTTATTTATTTTTATGTATGAGTGCTCTATCTGCATATACACTTTTATGGTATAAGAGGGTATTAGATCCCACTATAGATGGTTGTGAGCCACCATGTGGTCACTGGGAATTGAACTCAGGACCTCTGGAAGAGCAGCCAGTGCTCTTAACCACTGAGCCATCTCTCCAGCCCCAATAGCACTTCATTTTTGTTCAAAGAACTGGAGTCATCACTAAATTAGAATTAAGAGCATGCTGAAGTTTAGTCCTAAATTCTTTATTTAATAAGCAGTGTCTTATAAACATGACCATCTTGCTAGAGAGCAACCAGAAACAATCATGTCGCATCTTTTAAGTTTTTGCATTAATTATATCTGGTCATTCAAATATCAGCCTCTCTAAATGAGCACTAAACAATAGGTTTTTGTGCTTCCCAGCACAGACCTGCAATAGTAACTACTTTGGAAATGAGGTCCAGTCTCTGGTTTCTTTTCTTCTTTCTTTCTTTCTTTCTTTCTTTCTTTCTTTCTTTCTTTCTTTCTTTCTTTCTTTTTTTTTTTCCCTCAAGACAGGGCTTCTCTGTGTAACAGCCCTAGCTATCCTAGGACTCGATTTGTAGATCAGGCTGGCCTCAAACTCAGAGATCCATCTGCCTCTGCCTCCTGAGTGCTGGGATTCCACCTCAGTCTCTGGTCTTTTATCTTGGTTTATGCCTGACACTACAAGAACTCTCCCAGTTACTGCATATCTCCCATAGTGTGATGCCCAAGGAGTCAGCCCCTGGTCTGTCCCTGTTGCTCTTTGTACCAGAGACCATTTTAATCCAAGAATGAATCATCAGATTTCTATATTATTGTTTCAACTAAAGCCTGCCACTCACAAAGCTCTGTGCTTTGATCCAACTTACCTTACACTCATTTCAGAGTCCATTCTTAAGACTGTTAAACTCCTAACTTAAGACTCCAAAGCACTAAATGCACTTTGGGTGAGGGGTAAAAGCATTTACCCTTTATCTATTGTCATCCTTATTGGGTACAAAGCAACAAATTTAACATGAAACTGTAAAAATCACAACTTGGAATTACATGTCAAACAAGATAACAGACTGTATGCATGAACCAGGCAAGCAATAAAAGGCAATCTTTTCAAAATGTTCTGGAGCTCTAAACAAACTTAAATATTAAATACAAAAGAAATGTCAAAAGAAAAAACACCAATTAAAATAACCTTCATGTTTTTTCATTCCTAATTAAGTCATTTTCATTATATTACATTGTCATTACAGAGCAATTTCATTACTGCCCTTTGCAAAGTGAACACAAGTTACGTAATTTAAACTTGAACAATATTATCCTACAGCTACGTACTGACAATTTGTAAAATTTTTTAAAAAATACCAATGATCTAGCACAAGGTTAAGAAATGCTCTTCTAGGCTGGGTGTGGTGGCCCATGCCTTTAATCGCAGCCCTTAATACGCAAAGGCAGGGGGAATCTCTATGGGTTCAAATCCAGCCTGGTCTACATAGCAAGTTTCAGGACAGCCAGGGCTCCATAAAGACCCTGTCTCAAAAAAGAAACAAACAAACAAACAACAAAAACCCAGAAAACAAAACAAAACTCCCAACACTCTTCTGCTCTTTTTTATCAGACAGGCTGCTTTAGGTCTCTGTCATTACCTACACCACCCACCCCTTCAATGTCTCCCTTACTTTGTCATAAATCACTTTTATAATGAGAGAGCAGCTAGGACACGTTGCCACATCTTCTCCATTCTCCAAATCTTCCTAGGACGAAATCAAACAACGTATGGTCAGCATAGCCTCCCTGTCGTCATCTTCCCACAAGCCTTCCCCACGTCTATGTGCAAGTCTTGGGTTGGGTAACAGCACAAAGAACTTCCCCCAAAGTGTCACCTAGAAAAACAACCATGGAGATTAAGTTGGTTTGATCGCTTCCACAAAACCCTGAGGTACAAAATCGAATCCCCTTCTCCAAAAAAAGTTCCCGGGAAAAGATTTTAAGGGTGGGGCTAGGGAGAACTGTGCCCCTGGCCAGTCGGTGTACCCCAACAGCTTAGATTACTACTTTAGCGGCGGGGGTTCATGAGAACACGTGGGTGACAGCCTAGCCAGGGACACCGGAAGGGAAAACGCGCAAGCTCAAGGAGTCGCCAATGGGCCCTGAGGGTACCTTGGTGATGGAGAAGTTATCCCCACAGGGGCAGGGGTAGAAATATGTCTCCAAGTCCTCGTCATATTGAAAGTCCTCGATCTCCACCTCATCGTGAAACACCGCCATGGTCACTGGGTGGACGCTTCATCAGTTTGCTTAACTCGGTCCGTGATGGAAGGTCTGGACTTCCCGGCTGACCCAGAAGCAGGGACAATCACTTCTGGGCAGCGCAAGGCGATGACGTAACTTTGACAGCGGTCGCCATGGAGATAGCCGAGCTGGGGGACTTATTGCCGCAAAGGTGGCGCTTACTGCGCAGCTGGTTTGCGCAGCGGTCTGCCCACTGGGTGGCAGTGACCAATAGTGTGAGGGGCTCTCTCACACGGCTGCTACGTCACTCCGGGGCCGTGGAGTTCGGGTCTGGGTTGTAACTGAGTTGTGTCCTTTGCCTGAGGAGTCTCGTCCATCACTGACTTCAGGGGCGCCTGGTCACCGAGGCCCAGGGACCCACGCAGCGTCCTCTCCAGTCCGCAGTGGTCGACACACAGCGCTCCTGGAATTGCATTTCAGCCGACCTTGAGCTCAGAGAAGCCTGACCTGTTGTAGTTCCTGCCTGCAGGTACATCGCTGTCTGTCTCACTCCAGCCACCTTCAGATACGCTGAGCTGTGTTGTAGAGGAGCAAGATCTGGAAGACAGGGACGAATTCTAGCGCTGTTTGCAGTATTCACTATAGAGATAGGTGCGGTAGTAGCAATAACATCACTTTTAATTATTGGTGTTTTTAGTAGGCCACCTACACTCTGAATACAATTCTGTTGATCCCGAGGTTTAAAACTCCATTTTATTTATCTTTAACTCAGATTCAGAGACTGGGCATCTTGCCCAAGATTACATACCTAGGCTATTTCCAAAGCCCAGGAACAAATTATTTGTGTGAACTTCAGTTCTTGGTAGTATTGTCAGCATGCAACATCTTCCTTGAACCTAGAAGTGAAATGCAAATGAAAAGCGCTTTGTCCCAAAAGCAGTGCTGGGCCTGTTTTGGTTACAATCAGGGACTTTGGAGCATCGCCCTATTACTAGACAGTTACTCAGATCTCACTGGAGGAATGCAGTGTAGTGAAAACTCACTGTGGCAGAATAGGATCCTGGATCAGAGTCTGACTTGATGGGCTCTGGGAGTTGGTAATGTACATTCTTTGGTTCTACCTTTCAGAGAAAAGAGCCATTGAAATCTAACATTCACTTGTGGAGGAATTAATAGTTTAGCAATCATGTATAGCTTTTATTTCTATAACTTATACTTAATGTTTAAGTACATAGTTTGTATAAGTTACCAATTTTGTGCACATTGAAAGGATACTACATTTTGAAGTCCCATTAAAGTGTGAAAGCCTAAAGGCAGAGAAGCCTTTAGGAGGTGAATTCCAGATGCTACATTAAACGAGTGTATGGAAGGTTGTTTAAAAGATTTCACTTTTTTTTTTTTTTTTGCATAAACTGGAGATCTACATAGCAATTAGAGGAGATATTTGGAACCTGTTGAGGGTTAACTGTAGCCTGTCTGGGCAAAGGAGAAATCCTGTGGAAGTCTTATATCTTTATAAATATAAATACTTCCCAGGTAGCCCCTGGGACATAGGAAATAAACTGATTTTCCAGTGTCTATTCTTAGTTCAGATGATCACAGTTGGAAACTGTCTTTAGTTCTTAGGAGCTATTCTTGAATGTGCAGAAATGGATGCAGCTCGGGGTAGGGAAATTGTTATGATATATGAATGGGGGACCCTGAGGGTATCCCCTGTGTGCAGGGAAACATGCTGGAATGCTGGGCAGATGCACCAGCATGCCACAGATGACCCATGCCATGCGTGCATGGTGGCAGGGCAGCGGTGGACATTCATTCACGACCCAAACGCTATATCTGCGTGGAAATGGTTTATTATAGTAGAACGACAAAGAGAAGATAGGAAAGAGTGAGAGAAGAAAGGGGGGGGCGTTGAGGAGTGCACACCTTGTGGGAGGAAAAGTGGAAGACAGAGAGGAAGGGGAGGGACCTTTCCCCCACTTGAGGCTTTTACATCTGGACACAGGTGGCACCAAGGGGCAGGTCAGAATACTAACATTGGTTTCCAAGGGGCAGGTCAACAGTGGCCAACCAATTGGTGAACTCCAGGTTCAGGGAGAGACTATCTCAAAAAATACGGGGGAGAATGAAGAAGACAGCCAACCTCATCCTCTGCCTTGAACTCACACATGCACATACATATAACACACAGGATTGGATGCATCCATTTTTGGCTCATAGTATGTATAAATTGCTAAGCCGTTTATTTAAAAAGCAAACAAAGGGCTGAAGAGATGAGCACTGGCTGCTCTTCCTGAGGACCCAGGTCAAATTCTCAGCACCGACACTGCAGTTATAACTGTCTGTAACTCCAGTCCCAGGGCATCCAACCCTCTCTTCTGGCCTCCATAAGCACCAGGTACACACATGGTGCACAGACAGACATGTAGGCAAACACTCATACACATAAAATAATAAAAAAGATTAAAATAGTAAAATACAATTTAACACACATTTCTTTTTCCTGGTACTGGGAATCAAACCTTGGGTCTTATGCATGCTAGATACATTCTCTATTGGCTTAGCACACCCCAAGTCCTGATCTTTTAGAAGGCAATTCAGACCCATCAAAAACAACTTTCTGGGGCATCTTAAAATCTGAAGTTACAGGAGTGTACTTAGATGGGATTTTATTGCTGTGAAGAGACACCATGACCACGGCAACTCTTATAAAGGAAAACATTTAATTGGGGCTGGCTTATAGTTTCAGAAGTTTAGTCTATTATCATTGTGGCAAGAAGCTTGGTGGCATGCAGGCAGACATGGTGCTGGAGAAGGAGCTGAGAGTTCTACATCTTGATTTAAAGTCAGCAGGAGATTGAGCCACAATGGGTGTAGCTTGAGCATACCAGACCTCAAAGTCTGTGGCCACAGTGACACAATTCCTCCAAGGTCACACCTCCTAATAGTGCTACTTGCTATGGGCCAAGTATTCAAATACATGAGTCTGTGGTGGCCATACCTATTCAAACCACCACAACGGGACAGCTAACTTTTCTTTGTAATTTCTCTACCAATCATTTGTATATATATTATTTAAAATAGAGAAAGAAAAGGTGATGAGGCATTTACTTGTGGTAGCTGACACTGTTCCCGATACACTTAAGTGTATTGTGTCATTAGAATAACACAGAGGGGTACAGATGGGGTGTGTCATTAGAATGACACGGTGGGGTACAGATGAGCTGTGTCTTTAGCTTTGGGAAGCGAGGTTTAAGGGCTGAAGACTTTGCTAAAGCAAAGCTGCAAAGTCATGGTGCCGACTTGGATCCCTCTGATCCTAGAACCAGACTCAGTGAATGACTGCTATGTCTGATCCAGTTCAGGTGGAAGGAGAGGAAATCGCAGGGATGTCCTACAACAAGATGTAGGGCCGATCCCAACCGTTTTCTACACTCTCCACTTCTGCCATCTCTGGCTGCTGCTCTACCAGAATCTTAGAGTCTTGACTTCCTGCTTCATCCTGGGCGGTCATTTAAACTCCGGAGATCATGTCCTTGTTCTGATTTACTCATGTTCTTCAGCTGCTTCTTGTGCCCTTCAGGAAAGGTTTATACCTTTACATTGGCCTACGGTGACCCAGGACACATTTATGTAGACAGCTCCTCTGGTCACACTGGCCCTGGCTCTTCTAACTCCCCAGGCTGGTTCCTTGCTTGGGCTTTGTTCTTGCCGAGATCTCTGCTGCAGTGTTCTCCCCTTCAAGTCTGCCTGACTGCCTCTTGGGCTCTGCCCTCAGCTCAGCAGCCATCTTCACCTCCCCCTCCCACTTCATCATTCCTTCTTCCTCTGTTGTACTCATCCCCATAACCATCCCTTTAATTATAGTCAGCACCCGTCTCTTGCTCAGCTCCTTGGGCTTGGCAGCAGGTGCCTTTAACCACTGAACCAGCTTGCCATTCTGATGTAAATAATATACACATACATACACACACTAAGGACTGAAATAAAGCTCGGAAGGCAAGTTGAACACAATTTTATAAAAATGCCTTTATTTGCCAGTAGGTGACACTCTTGGTCATGGTGCTGTTAACAAAATTCAGTCTATAAAAAAGAATGGCTGTGGTGATATATGGTGTACCCTAATAAACTTGTCTGAGGATCAGAGGACAGAGCCAGCCACTAGATTAAACATAGAGGTCAGGCAGTGGTGGCACACATCTTTAATCCTATCACTCAGGAGGTAGAGATCCATCTGCATCTCTGTGAGTTCAAGGCCACACTGGGCTACAAGAGACTGATCCAGTTTAGCAGAGAAACAGAGCTAGGCAGTGGTGGCACACTCCTTTAATCCCGGCACTTGAGATCTGATGCCTTTGCTTGGGAAGCACACACGCCTTTAATCCCAGGAAGTAATAAATATGGCTGGGTGGAGATTGGTATATAAGGCATGAGGAGACAGGAACTCACTCTCTTTAGGCTGAGGATTTCATAGAGGTAAGGAACTAGTGGCTGGCTGTTCTGCTTCTCTGACCTTTCAGCTTTCACCCTGATATCTGGCTCTGTGTTCTTTTATTAAAAGACCATCTAAGATTCGAACAACAAATAGCTTTTAAAAACTAACTTTCTTTTGTTTTCCAGTTGAGAAGTAGACTGTTGTAAACAGCATAGTCACTAAAGGTGCACTGTATTGTAAAAACATTTATTTTAGCAGTAGCTTGTAGAGAGCTGCGTGCAGCCGCGCCTCAAAGATGGCGCTGGCTTCCGCCTTCCACCCTCCCGACGGTGAGTGCTCTCTGAGATAAACAACTCCTTATTTGGCTAAGGCTAGGATCTGGCTTGCTTCCGCGCACCTGGACCTATCCGCAGTACCCACGTGGCAGAGTGGGGTAGGCTACCCAGAGGCTATTTAGGTTGTGGGTTGGCTCTCCCCGGGGTCAGAAGATTGTCTCAAGGTTCCTGAATAAACTGCTTGGAGAAGAGCCTGGTGTTGCGTCTTCCTTGCTGGTCAAGGCAGAGGCAACAGTAGCTGTCTAAAATATTAAGTGGAACAATGTCCACTTTTCACTGGAGAATGAACTTAATAATAGAGAATTTGGTCCCAAGTGATATAACTATCTTTCTAGCCGTTGACTATGATTTAACTTTCCTCAGCACAGCATGAGCTCAAACTAGGCAGAACCATAAGGGGAACTACCTGAGGCCACACAGGAAGGTAGTCACAGAGAGCAGGAAGCAACAGTGTGGAGGGTATTTCATGGGATGGGTAACCTAGGTTACAGGGGTTGACTCAGGCCATGGAAGATCAAGAAGCAGATGAGGAATAAAAACATCCACATAAGAGGAAGGATTAATGGCAGGGAGTAATTGAGACTGAGGACCTCTGATTGTAATGAGGGCCCTCCCTTCAGTCTGGTGCTGGGACTCAAACCCAGGGCCTCTATGTGTTTCAAATAAGCACTCTACTGGGCTTCACACTTTAAGTGAGCCTTTTCTTTTGCAAGTAAGACTTGGTGGGGCTTTTTCTGTTTCCTGGCTTTGTACTTAACTAGTTTATTGTCTCTGCCATTGTAGGAACTTGGTGGGAATTTCAGTATATGGAAAACTGTGTTCCAGCTGGTGTGAATCCAGAGGTCTTAGTATAGTATTGGGACCAAAATATCGTGTCAGACAGCTGAGGACTCCCAGAATCCCATGGGTTTCTAAAGTAAGTTCTGCTTGCTTGCTTTCAGTGACCAACACAGTTTTTGCATGAGGTAGCAGGCCTCTTCCAGTTACTGGGGGAAAACAGCCAGGAGCATGTTTATTCCCAACATTGTTAGCAAGAAATCCATCTATCTGAAGACTACTTAGGGGGTTGTGGCTTTTGAGAAATTTTCATTTATATCACTACCTGGTATACTAATTTATTTAGTTTTATCTCCACCTATTAGAACCTAAGTTTTCTGAAGCTTTCTTCAAACCTGCACTGCCAAAGCTTAGGTAAGTGCCTGCTTCATACTTGGCCCTTAATAGTTTTCATTGAATGAAAAACTACCAAAACTTTATTGTTGGCTTGAATATTCTCCTAACACTAAACTTATTACAGTCAACTCATACAGCACTTTCTAAAATGCTTGGGAAAGACATGTTTTATTCTCAAAGCTATGAAGGAGAGAGCCAGCCAAAATGGTAATACAGCATGGAAAATGTAGGTGTTAAGGCTAAGAAGTATTTTTTAAATGTCACAAGAAAGTAAGTGTGGGAGGCAAAGGATAGGTGACCTGACTCTTAATAGGTGTTTTACTTGATCGTCTTGTGATTTTAAGATATCCTGACGGGGTGACGGCACATGTTTGTAACTCCAGTACAAGACAGGAAGAGCCCAAGTTTGAGGCCAGGTTAGGGAACACAGTGAGTTCAAGGCCAGCCTGGGCACTTAGTAAGCTTGTCTCCTAAACCCAAAAGGAAAACAAAAGTGAAGTGTTGAGAATCTTCCTGTTTTGTTTTGTTTTTATTGAAGGATAACATACAGACAAAGTATCCAGCTACAAGGACAGCTTGCAGATTTTACAAAGTGGACCTACTGAGGCACTCAGCATCCATCCATATAAAGAAACTGCATTGTTAACAGCTACTTTCCAAGACTGATTTCTAACATTATAGGGTTTTTTTTTTTTATCTTGGCACATTGTATAGTCGATATCAAAGAATATGTGCTCTTTGGAGTCTGGCTGCTTTCATCTCATTGAGTACCTGCAACCTATAATTGAGTATTACTGTGTGTAAGTGAAATGTATGCACTGCCATTGATGCTGTGTGTAGTACATGAATGTATCACCCTTCATTTACTACTGTTTGTGGTCTTTTGGATAGTTACTAGTTTGGTCTGTTATAAATAGTATTATCTATTTGTTTTAAATATTTGTGAACCTTAAGCTTTTATAAATACAGTTCTTAAAAGACTTACTTTTAGCCAGGCAGTGGTGGCACATCCCTTTAATCCCAGCACTTGGGAGGCAGAGGCAGGAGGATCTCTAGGTTTGAGGACAACTTGGTCTACAGAGCGAGTTCCAGGGCAGCCAGGGCTACACAGAGAAACCGTGTCTTGAAAATCGCCCCCCCCCCCATCCTGCCTAGGGTCAGGATAGCAAGTTTAATAAGCACCAGAAGTTCCCAGTGCATAGGAGACAGAATATGGCATCCATTGGGCTGCCATAGTCTAGAGCACAACCTGAAATCATGTGATCTGTGAGGCCTCTGTTCTTGGAGTTCTTTGCTTATGTCTCCAGGCCCTACCACAAGCCAAATTCTTTATTTGACAAGCGGAAAATGAAGCATAAGCATGTCATGTCAGACCTGCAGAGCTTGGAGAATGAGAACAGTGAAGCCTCAGAGAAATTCAATTTTAGACGTGTTCACTGGGGTGGGCGTTGAGGCTTCAAAAGAGTCATCCCATTCCCAGTTAACCCTCTCTGCCTCCTGCTTGTGTCTCAAGATGTGAGCCTGCAGCTACTGCTTCAGCACCATGCCTGCCTGCCTGTTGCCATGATGGTCATGGACTCCAACCCTCTGAAACCAGAACCCCCATGTTAAATGCTTCCTTTTACAGGTTACCTTGGTCATAGTGTTAAATCATAGTAATAGAAAAATAACTAAGATGCCCACCAAGACTCATCCTGCCACTTAAATGGAAACATTTAACTCAGGCCTACTGAGAGAGCTCATACAACACCATCTGCTAGTACGCTCACTGCACAGTCCTCCATAGGCCACGTGCAGTGAGGCTTCTCCTGCAGCCTCTGCAACCTGCTCAGCCCAGCCCCGGGCTCAGCTGCAAATCACTACCTAGAGGAAAAAGCTGGGTTGGTAGGTGGATTGCGATAACGGTCCACGTGCTGGCTGGGCTTCGCCCTAGAGCTATTTTGATTTGGTTAGGGATAGTTTTTTGTTGTTGTTGTTGTTGTTTTAGTTTAGAAAAGCTCTTGCTGGCTGGGCAGTGGTGGCACAGGCCTTTAATTCCAGCACTGGAAAGGCAGAGGCAGGCTCTGAGTTCAAGGCCAGCCTGGTCTACAGCTACAGTGAGTTCCAGGACAGTCAGAGTTACACTGAAACCTAGTCTTGAAAATAAAACAAAAACCAGAAGCTCTCGCTGTGTAACTAAGACCGGCCTGAGGTTCCAGAGTGCTGGGACTGGCAGGATTCAAATGGGGAAAAAATGAGGCAGGATATAGAAAGGGGAAAACACTTCTCACTACTTTACATTTCTTGCTGTCTGAGAGTAAAACTTTAACATAACTGATAAAAACCTAAATTGCCTACAGCAATAGAGCTTGTTTTCCTAAAGACGTTTCAGAAAAAGGATATCAAAAACAACCAGTTGCATAGGGTTTGGTGCTCAAATGTGTAATCTCAACATTTATGAGGAGGAAATAGGATCCAGAGTTAAAGGGAAGTCTCAGCCACAGCAGAATTCAAGGTCTGCCCAGGATACCTGTGACCGTTTCAAAGAATACAAATTAACAAAAACCATATGTTGTTGGTGTTATTTATTAAGCTGCCAATGTTATTTATTAAGCAGTGCTGTTTACTGTATGACAGAAGCCACAAGGTACAACAAAACCCACATTAAGAATTTATTAAGGGAATAGAGAGGGGGTGTGCATAGGCCTATGGAATGACTGTACAAAAAGAGTGATTGGTGGAACCCACTTTTATAGGTGTGCTCCCCCCCCATGCACATATGGACTTACATAGCTATGCCACACATAGACTACGTGATCACACTGCATGCAAATTACGTGATCACACAGCACACAGATTACATAGGATGTAAGGCCCTGCGATGACTAAGCATCTTACCTGGCTACTACACAGTGCATGTGTGGTCATGTAGCTAGGGGAGTGGCTAGGAATTCTAACGGTTATTATTTGCTCTTTCCATGGGCGCGCAATCCCAGCTCCCAAATAAATCACACATGGAGGCTTATTTTTAATTATGAATGCCCGGCCTTAGCTTGGCTTATTTCTTGCAAACTTTCCTTAACTTAAATTACCTGTCTACCTTTTGCTTCTGGGTTTTTCCCATTCTCCTACTTCTGTAAATCCTACTCTTACTCCGTGGCTTGCTGTGTAGCTGGGTGGCTGGCCCCTGATGTCCTCCTCCTTCTCTGGCTACTTCTTTGATTGTTTCCTTCCAAATTTCTCCTCCTATTCATTCTCTCTGGCTGCCAGCCCCACCTATCCTTTCTCCTGCCTAATTATTTGTCGTTCAGATCTTTATTAGACCATTGGATGTTTTAGACAGTCACAGTAACACAGCTTCACAGAGTTAAACAAATGCAACATAAACAAAAGTAGCATACCTTAAAATAATATTCTGCAACAGCCATATGCTTACTTGAGGCCAGAATGTCCTGACCTTGAGTTGAACTGTATAAACTCCTCTCATCCCTTGCCCCAAACAATATACCTCATAAAACCATCATAGTTTCATTTACAAACATTAATTCTTTAAACCAGCTTACATCCTTTTTTACTTAATGTTTGACCTTTACTCAACTTTTAAATTTTGCTTAATCTTTAAACCTTGTTTAATTACAACTTGAGCAATGCAACATAAAAAGCAATGGGAGACACTTAAGCACCAAACTCTGAAGGTCACATTTATGTCTTAGATGTCTACTGCTTGAATAGATGGGAGTACATCTCTTATCTCTACTTAATAAACTCATTTGCTTTATTTTACTCAGACTAGTTCAGACATTCTTTTCTGAGGTGTGGTCAGGATCAAGGCAAGGGCAGGGTGAGCTGACTCAGGACACTGGAGGCAGTGGAGAGACTAGGATATGATTACAGGTATGAGACACATATTTTCTCTTTTCTGTGGATATAAAGTGACTTTCGTGAACATCAAGAGTAAACATGAGAGAAGACTCCAACATCCCTAGACACCAAATCCCAGACACCAAGGCAGCAGTTTACCTCCTTTATTCTCAAGCACGGTTTCTGAGATCCCAATTCAGACTTTCATTAGAAAGAAACAACTAATTCCAAATATCCTCTTTGGATAACACATTTGGTGAAGATACAAAGACTAGATGAACGGAAAATGTATGGTTCTCTTCATGTCAATGGCTGATTCTTAGTTTATTAGAGTAAAACTGATGTTAAGAAGGTAATCCCAGCACTCAGGAGGCTACAGCAGGAGAATCATCCTTGCCATCCTGGGCTACATTATGAGTTCAAATCCAGCCTATCTATACTAAAACGCTGTCCAAAATACTAGGGGGCAAGGAGCACAGCTAATCAGTGTGTGGACCGCTGTGACTCTTAACATTTCCATTTTAGTGAACTAAAAATCCCCTTTCCACTCATTCACTCTATCCTGTCCAGCTTGATTCTCCAGTTCTTTCTGCCAGCAATGGTAGTCCCTTCTGTCTACTGTGCAAGTCACAAGCACTAGAGAGCCTTTCCTAAACAAATACATCGTTCTTCAATATTACCAGTCAAGAGAACTGTCATGTCGCCTTCTTGTGCCTACTGACATCTACATAGGTTTCCAGTGTGGACCCTTTAACACAGAGGCAATCCTTTAACACTTCCTCATGCTGTGCTGACCCCCAACCATAAAATTATTCTTGTTGCTACTTTATAACTGTTATTGTTATGATTTATTATTATGTGGGGAGCCCCGTGGGTAGCCCATATGTGCAGGAAACCATGCTGGGCAGATGTACGCCATGTAGGGCATGGCAGCGGTGGCCAGTGATACACAACCCAGACGATGCATCTGCATGGAGAGTTTATTATAATAGAGAGATAAAGAGTCAGAGAGAAAGAGAGAGACAGAGAGAGAGAGAAAGGGGGGAGGGTTGAGGGGTGCACACCTCGTGGGAGTGAAGGGACAGAAGAGAGAAGAAATGGGTGGAGTTTTTCCTTAAAAAGAGACTTTTATATCAGGACACAGGGTGGTATCAAGGGGCAGGATCAGAATATTAACAGTTATAAATCAATGTAAATATCCGTGTTAGGTGACCCCTGTGAAAGGGTCATTCAACTCCCCCAAGGGGGTTGAAACCCATAGGTTAAGAACTGCTGCTTTAATACCTGATGCCCTTATTAGACCTTCTTTCTTAGCCTGAGGGTTCTGTCAGCTTTGAACACTCCAGCACAGCACACACATCTGGTATCATCTGCATCTTGGCATTGAGAACATGCTGCATGTTCGATAGAGTTGGCCTAGTGAGAAAGGTGTCCACAGCATTGTACCAATTCTTGTCTTTAACTTGCCAGTAGTTTAATACATATTTTACTAATGGATGGATAATGTTAATGATCAAGTTCAGAGCAGCCACAATAAAATAATTTGTTATAAACATAATGAACTTGATGTTGTCCCATTAAGGAGTGTAGTATTAATTTAGGAAAGTAATTTAGAAGAGAATAATGTTTCTAACACAGCTGTTCTTTTTTCCCAGGACGGGAGGTGTGGGGGGGCCCAATGCCCAGTCTTATGAATGCTAAGCAACACTTTTAAGCCACACCTTAGCCCTTGGTTTTTAGCAGCCTCATGCAGTTCAAGCTGGCCTTGAACATGGTATTCTACCTCTTGCCTGGGTTCCCAGAACTCTGGCAACAACACCCAGATTAACTTAATTCCTTGTTTTCACACAGAACAGAACTGGTGAGGGTGTCAGCACAGAAACTATAATCCCAGGGGAAGTGCTGAGAAAGATTATTTTAAAAAGGCCAGATCCAAAAATCTTAGTTCCAAAGACCCAAAACAACAATGGATCTGTGAGGTAAAATGTGCACTATATTTACAGCCAACTCAACATTTCCCCCCTCAGGCTCTGCAGTACCACAGAAATTCCAAGTGACATCCCCAAAAGCTAGGGAGGCTTTCGATCCTAGGGCTGTACCCTATCTTCAACTTGAACTTCTTGCCCCAAGACAGTCAAGGATAGGAAAACAGGTACTTATCTGTACCACGTAAGAATACCATTTTAGGCCAGATGGATCTCTGTGAATTCCAGGCCAGCCTGGCCTACAAAGCGAATTCCAGGATAGCCAGAGCTGTTCCACAGAGAAACCCATTCTTGAAAAAAAAAGAAGGAAACATTTTATCTCTGGTTTTATATGATAACTATCGTGTGGGTTTTCCCTACAGAAGCAAACAAGAGATGAATTTTTTCCTCTCTAAAGCCTGAGAGACTAGTAATAAAGCTAAGATAAAACTCAAAATGTATTTAAAGAATTATTCTGGAAGGTGTAATTGTCCACGTATGAAAGGACTGTTACTTACCGACAAAGAAACCCCATTACCCTATTTTGTCAGCTACCCACCAACACTGTGCCAAACTGCTAGCTCCGTAGGGCAATCAACGTAATGCCAAACGAAGGAACTATAAGCTCAAAAGCCCCAAGTAGAATCCTAGTCCCCCAGAAAAACATCTTGATTCTGCTGTACAGTCAGGCCAAGCAAAGCCAGGAATAAGTAAGAATGAGCACACGATGAGTCATCTGTGCTGGACAGAAGATAAGTCAACAGAGCACCTACACAACAATTATTTAGTTCACTTGCCTGTGAGTTCATCGAATTCACGAGTATGTATGACAAGCCAGGACCTGTGGTATATAGACTGTAAGCTTACAAACGATGCCCAAAGTGTTAGATTTAAGAATCACAGAAGACCAGCTGAGGAGAGGAAAACAACGGCTCCTCTGACAGACAAGCATAGAAAGTACTACTGGTGATTCTCCCCAGAACAAAAGTGCTCAACTTGGCCGCTGTCATTGACTTGACAGAGTTAAATACCATACCTACATCAAAGGCTCCCAGGTCCGAAAGTCTTACTCTGACTGCTCCTTAGCCATTTGGCTAAGAGCCAGCTTGAGTCTAAACCCCTCAGCCACACCAGGTATTTTGAAGGGGTCATTAAAGGTTTATGTAGTCATTCAAGTATTTGAGGTCTTGAACTGACAGGAAGTAGTGTTGTCCCTGAGGATACAATGGTGAGTCTGCCATCTAGTGGAGACTTTGTGCCACTGGTTGTTCACTGACAACACTAAATTTCTGACTTAAGAGGCACAGTTAAAAGATAATTAGCAGGCACAGTGACTGTCTCTAAAAGCCTACCAGTAGTTAACACTGTGTGGGCAAAGCACTATTTAAATGCTAGCCGGGAGACTCTCAAATGGAGAAGGAACATATGCCAGAATACCCAGAGTTTATAAAACCCATATATAGATCCCTGAGGTTCCCAGCAGTCTACGCTGATTTAACAAACTAGAGAGGGAGTAAGTCCTTTGTACTTCTAAAATTAGGTACAACCTCCCCTTTCTGTAGCTCCACTTTTCCACTTTTGAAAATATTCCCTCAAAGGAATAACTTGAGAGACTTAGACTTAAGTCATGATAAAACCTTCATCACAAAATGTCTAGGTTATTTTCCTAGAGACTCAAAGACAAAGACCTATTGGAAGAGGTAAAACAGAGAAGTAAATGTAAGGACTATTAATAGTGCCAGAGGCTACACATCTCACTCATCTGAACAATTCTGCAAGCTAGCAAACCTACTCCCAAACAGCTTATCACCTGGGTGTGGTGGCATGCACCTATGTAATCCCAGCAGAGCCAGGAGGATTCCTGCAGCCTGTCTCAAACAAGCCACACAAACAGGGCTGGAGAGATAGCTCAGTGGTTAAAATTACTTGCTGCTCTTCCAAGGGGCCAGAGCTCAGGTCTCAGGACCCACATCAGGTGGCTTACAATGGCTTAGACCTCCAGGTGTAAGGAGATCTGACACCCTCTTCTTAAACAAACAAAAAAATCCAAAGAGCAAATCAAGTAACTTGCTGAGCAGTACAAATGAAATAAACCTCCTCCTGCTGTCACACCTGGGAGAATTTCTTTCCAAGATTCTGGTGTACTTTCAAGTTCAGAAATGCCACAGTGGGATCCCAACAGAGAACCAACTGACTTAGTGTCCCATACACATCAGGGAAATAACTCAAGAGCCCTACAACAATATTGCAAATTCTCAGGCGGGTGGTAGAAAGTCAAGTACTCACTGAAGGAAGCCGTGATGGTGAGCAGTACCCTGCAAACAGCACTAGTAAGAAAGCTGTGTGCGCTGAGGGTCAGGTAACTCCAGCCCTCTGCCTTGTCATTCTCGATCCATCCTCCCAAGTTCCAGCCTGTAGCACTTAAGACGGTATTGTTTTCTCTACAAGGACTGAGTTACATCAGGGCCAGGAGCCCGTCCGTCCATTTCTTACACTGCTGTATCCTCGACACCTTGAGCATACAGCATTGTATAAATGAGTGCCTGAGCAACGCGTCAATGACCCTGCGAGCTCTCTCCTCATCAGAAGGGAGAAATAACGCTACTTTGGAGGACTCTTGGGAGAATTAACTAGGATGTTAAAAATACCGTGTTCACGACATAGCCTCCAACATTCCAGCTTGCCAAACCATTCGGAATAGGAGCAAATATGCTCTGGATCAATAATGGAAAACAGGCTCACAGAGGGCGGGAGACCCAGACAAGAGCCATAGAAACAGGGCTGTGACCACTGAAAAACCAGGGAGGGACAGTCGGGAGTGTAGGAAAGGGATGGAGAGAAGCTTCTCCAAGGCTTCAGGCTGCCAATCGAGGCCCAGGGACTGAGCATGTCGACAGGAGGGAGGAGAAAGGACAGGCCCAGCGCTCGGGAAGAAGGGAGAGGTGGTAGCTCCGGGTCGCGGGGGAGGGAGAGGAGTCCAGGCCTGGCGTGACACGGGGAAGGGAAGGCGACTGGGCCCGGCACGCAGACGGGCAGGACGGTGGCCTGGGACCCCGCGTGTGTCGGCAGAAAGGAGGGCAGGACAGGCCACAGGCCGGGGCGAGGAGGGCCGAAGGGCGGCCGAAGGAAGCGCGCCCGCCCCGCCGGGCACACTCGTCCTTACCAGCTGGCAGCGCTTCTTCCGGTGAGCCGAGGGGACCTTGGACCGACCCGGACACCTAGCCACGAAAGGCTCGGGCTCCCCAACCCAGAGCTCTCGCGATAGTTTGGCCTCCCTACCATGCCTCTAGTTAGTGTTCTGACAGTTTCGCGAGATTTCCTTCCGCGCCTGCGCAAAGCCTCTTTAGGACCAGCGGACAGTGGTAATTTTCCCTGTCCCAAATCTGGGTCCTTTTCATGCCTCTCGCACCAAATGCTCACACAAGGTAGATCTTATTTCGCTGTAATATTCATATGCAAGAATACATGTCAGTCTGGGCATTGGTGGCTCAATCCTTTAATCCCAGCACTCAGGAGGCAGAGCCAGGTGAATCTCTGTGAGTTCGCCTGGTCTACTGAGCGAGATCCAGGACAGGCACCAAAACTACACAGAGAAACTCTGTCTCGAAAAACTAAAAAAAAAAAAAAAAAGAATACATGTCAGAAGACCATATATCGCACGACTCTGTTATTATGGAAATCAAGGCAAATTCTTTAAAAAAACATTTTGAGTTGACCACATAGTAATTGTACATGTCTATGAAGTACAGTGTTAACTTTCACTGCATGTAAACAATGTGTGGATCAGATGTGGGTAATTGCTATGGTTATCATTTATTTGTATTGATAATATAGAAAAGCCCATCAACTATCTTTGAAATAGGTAAACTGGGTGTGGTAGTACCCTGGTGCAATCCCAGCACTTGGGAGAAGAAGCATGAGGATGGAAGTTCAAAGCCAGCCTCCACTACTGGGAGTTTGAGAGATGTGGGAGACTGAGGTATCAGATGATTATTATCAGTAGAGTTGTCCTACTGTGCTGTTGAACACTAGCTACTATTTCTCCTACCCAACTCTATCCTTGCTAATAGGGCAGTCAAATTCTTAAGGACAGAAAAAAAAAAAAAAAGGATGCCTAGAGATCAGTGGAGAGTTAGAGTTTAATACGTTTCCTTATGGTAGGTGGCTGGAGAGACGCCTCAGAGGTTAAAAGCACTTACTGCACTTGCAGAGGGCCCAGTTTTGGTTCCCAGCACCTATATAGTGGCTCACAACCATCCATAACTCCTGTTCCAGGGTTCCAATGCCTTCTGACCTCAAAGGGCACCAGGCATGCACATGCTACACATGTATATGTGCAGACAAAACAGTCACACAGGTAAAATCTTTTCCTTTGGGGCTTGTGGTGGTTTGAATAAGAGTGTCCCTCATAGGCTCATACATTTGAGTGCTTAGAGATCAGAGAGTGGCACTACCTAGGAGGATTAGGAGGTGTGTGTTCTTGTTGGGGTAGGTGGGCTTTGTTGGAGGAAGTGTGTCACTGGGGGAGGACTTTGAGGCTTCAGAAGCCCAAGCCAGACCCAGTGGCTTACTCTTTTTTCCTGCTGCCCATGGGTCTGGATATAGAACTCTCAGCTACTTCTGCCTGCATGCCACCATGCTCCCTGACATGACACGAATGGACTAAACCTCTGAAGGTGTCAGCTAGCTCCAGTTCAATGCTTTCTTTTATAAGCGCTGCTGTGGTCATGGTATCTCTGCACAGCAGTAGAACTCTAACTAAGACAGGGCTGATGGAGAGCTCTGAGATTAGACAAGTTGGTGGCTGCAGAACAATCTGATGTTTTTATCTCCACTGAGTGACCACTTACAAATGGTGAGTGATGCATTTTAACTTAGGGGGAAAACGCTACAATTTTTGACAAAGTATTGAGAAAATAAATGTCAGAGTCAATGTCGTGACACTTTCAAGTCAGTCTGTTTTAGATGGGCTGTGTGCCACACATAACTAATCCTAGAGCTATAACTTGTAACTGTTATTGTTGGGTTGATTTTTTAAAAACATGTTTGGTTTTCCTTTTGTCTCCTTTAAATGTTTGTTTGATTTATAACATGCATTAATTTAATACAAACATAATTGGCAAATTTATTTATTTATTTGAGTTTTTCAAGACAGTGTCTCTCTGTGTCTCCCTCTAGAGACCAGGCTGGCATGAGATCCGCTTGCCTCTGCCTCCAGTGCTGGGATTACAGGCCACCACCACCCAGGCTACAATTGGTAAATTTAAATCATACAAATATTCAAATGTTGCTCAACTTTGGGGCCCACTAGAAGTACATTTACAATACCCAACTATCAACACGACAGAACTTTGCTTCGTTGTTCTTTTCCACCACGGTATATTTGCACATATCTTGATGGAATATTGTCTTACACTTCTCTTTGTCATAGCCCGTGGGCATAAGGATTCTGTCAATGAGACAAGATAAGATCTGTTAGAAGGGAAAAGACACTTACTCACCCAGCCCTGCTGCTCAGACATGCTCTGTGCAAGAAGCAGATCACACACACTCCAATTGCCTGGGGCTCCCCTCACTGATTTAAGGGCTTCTTTGGGCTGTTAATGTCCCAAGTGTAGACTCCAGGCATCTGTACCTGTCTGTGCCATGGGGTCACAGAGACCATTCCTAATGTGGGTCCTGTATTTTACCCTGCATGCACTGAAGGACACCAGGATGTTCTGACAGACTCAGGAGCAGGTCTGGGTGACTCTGGAACAGCAAAGCGTTTACTAGCCTTGCCCTTCCCATCCTCCCTGTTCAGGGAGTGGTCCACAGTAATGGTGCTGGACCATGGAAGGGGAAGGGTGGTCCCAGCCCTGTGTGGTGTCTGGTTAGAAGAGGAGCTCATCCCACCAACGGAGCAGAGAGCCATCCCTGGCCAGGGTTGTGGGACCCAGGAAGAAGCCACGGAGCAAACCTTCCTGGGAAAACCCGGGGCACACACAATTTTTAGGAATCATTTCCCTCAAAGACCATCTAAAGACTTGAGATTTAAATTGCCCTGCCATAGCCAGACAAGGTGGCACACAGCACTTGGAGGTAGAGGCAGGAAGATCAGATTCAAGACTAGCCTCAGCTACACTGTGAGTTTGAGGCCAGTGTAGATTAGGGAGCCCTTGTCTCAGAAAACAAAGCTAAAGCCTGGAGAAATGTGTTCAGTGGTTAAAAGCACCTGCTGCTCTTCAGAGGATGGGAGTTCAGTTCTCAGCACCCATGGCTGGTGACCCACAAATGCCTATAACTCCAGTTCCAGGGGAGTCAACACCTTCTGGCCTTCATGGTCTTGCATGTATGTGTGTATACAGCCACACATACATACATACATACATACATACATACATACATACATACACATATATATGTAAATAAATAATAAAATAAACCTTTTTTTCTTTTCTTTTTTTTTTGTTGTTTTCTTTGTTTATTTGTTTGAGACAGGATTTCTCTGTAACTGCCCTGGCTGCTCTGGAACTCCTTTTGTAGACCAGGTTTGCCTTGAACTCACAGAGACCCGCTTGCCTCTGCTTCCTGAGTGCTGGGATTAAAGTCATGTGTCACCACCACCCAGCTAAAATAAATCTTTTTTAAAAACCAAGAACAAAACAAGCTGCCTGCCCAGAGTATATAAAAGAGGCCATTTCGGTGTGTTCTGTAACAATGTGTCAGTATTAAGAAGACCTAGAATTTTATCCTAAAGGAAAAAGACATTTCAGTCTTCTTCCCCTCGTTATTGAAACCATTCATTGATCTCAATTTTTCTGGTCCACAGGACATCTGAATTTGCAGCCCTCAGTGGACCATGCAGGGAGAAGATGGCAGGATGTCTTCTCACAGTTGACCAGGGCACTGGGCACTCAACCAAAACCTTCATGGCCCAGAGTAAGTTTGAGGCCAGCCAGGGCTACTCAAGACCCTTTCTCAAAACAAAAACAAACAACAACAAAACGGTTGGCACAGTGGCACTGCCTGTAGTTCCAGTGTTGAGATCTAGTCTGCCCTGCTCTAAATTACTCCATATTATGAAACACAGTAGCTTTCAGGCCATGCCTTGCTGTGGAGGAATCTGCTTTTAAGCTGCATTTCATTTAGTTTGTGTTCAGAGGAGGAGGCAGGATGACTTTACACTTGTCCTGCGTGTAAGCAGCACCATCCATCCACCCAGCACCACCCACAAGACTCACTGATGAACAACTTAGAAATCAAAAGGATTGTGTCCCAGGCAGGGGCCCATATAAATGTGGAGAGAAATGATTCCAGAAAGTTGTCCTCTGACCTCCTCAAGCACGACTCCCACTGAATCACAGACACATGTTTACACTAATGTGTTTTTAAAGGGGGAGGGCTGAAAGAGGAGAACTCCAGAGTCTCCCTGGGCTGCAGTTTGTCTCAGTTCCTGCTGCTAAGCAGCTGACAGCTCGTCCACCTGTGGGTCCTTCTGGACTCATTAGTTAGCCTGTGTGGCTTCAGTAGTCCACCTCCTCACTGGGCAGCTCGACCCTGAGGTCCCCTCTAGGTGCACCTCCAACAGATTCTCTTTGCATCTCTATCATATTCCCGCCTGCCTCCAGCCCCTTTTCAGCCCTTCCAACTCTGCTGTGCTCTGTCAGCTTTCTATAGCCATTTTGTAACCTACATACATGCATACGTACATACATACACTTACTGTGTGTAAAGCATGATCTGAGAGTTAATGGTAGTAATTAAAGTTGTTATAAAGAAAAATCTGTTTGCCAGTGACTAGGTATCATGGGAAATTGGGACTGCTTGGCAAACTGTAGCCCCTAAACCAAACACACACACACACACACACACACACACACACACACACACACAAATAAATGTAATTTTCTGTTGAAAAGAAATCGATGTAGCTTATGAATTTGCTGTTATTCAATAAATTCTGATCTTGTAGATAGACGCCAACCTGTCTATGCTTCTCACACAGTGCTCACATCACACTCAGCTTACATAGGAGACTGAGGTAGCAGGATCTCTTGAGCCCTGGAGTTTGACAGCAGGATAACTTAAGGAGACTTTGACCAAACATAAAACAAAACAAAGCAGAGACTCTGAAGAGTGTTTATATGGGACCCTCCAGAATCAGTGGTTGAGACTTACTGGGAGCAGCAATTAATTCCATCTTTTTCACAGTAACACTTCGTACAGTTGATTGTCCAGTAAGTGCCCACACCGTGTTTGCTACCATCAGAATCCAGGCATTCTAAAATGATACAAATCCCCAGGTCACACCATAGGAACAAAGCTTGTAGGGACACTGAGCCAGCCACTGGCACATGATGATGGACAATTGTAGAGCTGTCAGAGACAGTGCTTTTGAGTCAAGATGGCCAAAACCCAGCACACTAAAGCACCTGCCTTGGAGAGTGTCTTTGTTTTTGTTTGTTTTTATAGACAAGGTGTTTCTATGCAGCCTTGGCTAGCCTGGAAATCACTGTGTAGAGCAGGTTGTCCTCCAACTCAACTGTCTCTGCTGTGGTTTAAAGGCCTGAGCTACCATGCCCAGGGTTCTGATTATGTTTTTTTAAAGTGAGCTTAAATCCTTTCTAGATTGTATTTCAGAACAGGCATTGAAGAATAAATAAGTCCTTCCTTTTTAATCCAGTAGCTATTAGGAGTGACTGGCAAAGGGGGCCCAGTGAGTTCTCTCTGGTTGTCCTGAATAAAATGCTCACTTCTCTACTAGCATTGGTTTGTATCACTAATTCTCAGGCCAGGGTGCACATGTGAAGCACTGTGAGTACTTAAAAATCACCCACAGACTGGGATGTAGCCCAGTGGTAGAACAAGTATTGAAAATGTACAGAGCCCTGGGTTTAATTCCCAGCAGCAAATAAACAAGCAAGCCCTCTGTTCCTGATCCTCATCCAAGAAAACAAAATCAGAATCCGTGGCTGGAGCCCAGACTTTCTTGTTTACTTCATTTTTATTTTTATTTGTTTTGTTTTGTTTTGGGGGTGGGGTGGGCACATCATGTATTCTAGGCTGGCACTGAACTTCCTATGTACCCAAGAATTGTATTGAACTTTAAAAAATTATGTTTATTTTATGGATATGAATTTTTCTCCTGCAGGTATGTAAGAGTAGTGCACCCACATGTATGTAAGGCTACTGCATCATATCTTCAGAGAGCAGAGGAGGGCACTAGATGCCCTGGAACTGGAATTACCAACAGTTGTAAGCTGCTATGTGGGTGCTGAGCCAGTGTTCTTAACCCCTGAGCCATCTCTCCAGTCCCATCATATATGGTTTTAATTGTCAACTTCACACAGCCTAATGTCATCCAAGGAATACTTTTTTAAGTTCTTACTTGAGTTTTTCCTCCTGACTTCTCTCAACAATGGACTGTGGTCTAGAAGTGAAAAGCAAATAAATCCTTTCCTCCCCTAAATTTCTTTTGATTATAGTGTTTCATCACAGCAACAAAATGAAACTAGTACAGTATTAAAGTACTAGTTGCTGGAGATTCTCCAGCAAAATTCACACCACAAGCATGCATGCACACACCCACCCACCCATGCATGCAGGCCTGCACTACATTTAAACAAGATTGCAGGGGTGATCATGTACATTAAAATTTGAATGCTGCTTCTTAACCCTGACTGCATGTGAAAATCAAAAAGCTTTTAATGGGTACCTCCAGCCCCAGAGGTTCTCATTCAGCTGTTCTTAAATGGGGCCTGATTGTGGTGTTTCAGAGCTCATCTAGCTAAACTGAGAACAACCTCCTTACTCTGTTTCTGTATCTTCACAAATCCTTCTTCCAGTGTATATATATATCCCAAGCCTTCCCCATCTGCCATATATACTAGGTCATATCTACAGGTTTTATCTACCAGGATGGAATGGCATTAAAAATACTGGAAAACCCAGGACTTACCATCAGGCGATCGGTTTGAAAGAGTCTTATGTCGTTGAAAAGTGCAGGCTGCATTGCATGCTGTCACCAAGATAGCAAGGAACAGGAGGCTGCCCAGCAGAGCTTTCTGTAATGCAGGGAAAGGTTGGGAGTGGAGAATGAGTGATTCTTGAAGGTCATGCTTGACTGAGTGTCCTATAAGATCCCCGCTGAAATCTGGCAGGAAGGGTAGAGTGTGGAGCAACTGCCAGGTACCCTAGCCTGGCAGTCAGGGACTAAGACATAAGACCGTCAGGAAGAAGAAAAGTCTGTTGGGGGTGGTGGCGCACGCCTTTTATCCCAGCACTCAGGAGGCAGAGGCAGGTGGATCTGAGTTTCAGCCTGGTCTACAGAGTGAGTTCCAGGAGAGCCAGGACTGACTACGGTGAGAAACCCCATGCCAAAACCAGCCCTCCTCCCCGCAAAAAAGCAAGTTCACTGTGAGAGTGGCTGGCTGCGGGCTGGGAGTGGGAAGGAGGATGCTGGGAGCCTCATCACTGGCTGAGGCAGGGTCTTCCTGCAGCAGCAGCAGCTCTCCCACGCTGTCCTGGCTTGTTCTCAGAGGCTTGGGGGCTCTTGTGCCAGGGCTCATCGTCCTCGTGCCCTTTGACATGGAAGAGGCCTTTCCACCTCCGGAGTTTCTCCCACGTGCCCTCTGCCCTGGCTCTTCCTTTTCCTATAGTTCTCATATAGTCTTGGGAGAGTGGTTGCTCAAAGTTTGATGGGAAGACATATTCTGTATTAAGCTAATTTAAATGTTTCCTTAAAGGACCTAAAATTAAGTTTTATAATAATAATATTTTAAAGTTAGTACAGAAAATATAGAAATCATATCATTTTAAGGATAAAAGAGATTTTAGTGTTTCCATGACTAAATAAGTGAAGCTAAGATGGTATCAAACTTTGGAAAATAATGTATGAAATAATTTCACTATAACAATGAGGAACATAAAGTCACACTATAAAAGTAGCAAGGGCAATAAAGAGACATCACACACACACACACACACACACACACACACACACACACACAGGAGGAGGGTGGGAAGACGGGGTCTGAGTACAGATAGGGAGGACACCACCCACCACTGTCCTACCCCTCCAGCTCTGTCTGAGGAGGGTTTCATAGTGTACATTTGTCCTGAGGTGAGGCAAGGGTCCCTTCCTGAGGCCCTCTCCACCCTCATGTGGCTCTCCTCCTCAGCTTCTGCTTCCTTCCTCTTCTCCTTCTGTGGGGAGCCCCATTCATTCCTGATTCTGCCTCATAGAACAGACACTCTCAGAAAAGAACCATTTTCAGCTGAAGACTGAAAGAAGTCCTATGTATGAAATTAGTCACCCACCATTGTGGCAAGCAGGACTCCTTACAGGCAGGCACCTCCAGCAGAGCCTCAGCAAGAGTGAGTTCTGACTTCCTATTTATGCAGGTAGAACGACCACATGTAGACCTTCCTGGAAAGATATTGTTCCAGGAACACAGTGAGTATTTACAGAGGGCTGAGCAGGAAGTTAAGATTTCTATCGATTTGAGTTTTTCATCTATTAAGCCTCTACCCCAGTGTGTTCACCTTCCCTCACCCTTGACAAGATGTTGCCATTGGTGTGGGAGAGCAGAGAGGGAAAGAACTTTCCTTGGAAGCCTTCATCCTGCACTGGAAGACGCTAGGCACCCTCCATGTTCTTTTCTGGTTCATGGACAAAGAAATGAGGGCTCGGGAATACGACTCAAAACATCCAGTGCTGAGGCTGTGTTTGGGAAGGCATAAGGTTAGCCCAGTAGGTCAGCCTGGCTGACTAGGGAGCTGAGACACAGGAGGTAGTGGCCTTAGGGTCCAGTGTGGGAACACACAAGTGCATGAGCCATCTTCCACAGTATGGATGGGTTGCACCCTCCAGCCTAGGTTTCTTTTGACAAGCCACATGCTCAAATCTCTCAGACCACCCAACATTCTCTAAATGTTTAGTCTTTTTTCTGCTTCCTCAAGTGAGCCTTCCTTCTCATTGTGCAATAGTGATCTCCTGTATGGAAGCAGTGTGTAGTTCCCGAGAACAGTGGAAACTTGAAGTACCTTATCGTCCAGCAATCCCACTCCGTGAACTGTCTGCTCTCCCAGCTTTACTGTAGCACTGTTCCCAGTTGCCAGGTGATGAAGAGCCCCTGTCCGGAGTTGATGAATACGTAAGGAAATCTGCAGCCAGCAGCTTTGGGGCTGGGATGCAGCTCAGTTTGCAGAGTGTTTGTCTAGTGTGTGTGACGCCCTCAGTTTGACCTCCAACACTGCATATAACCAGACATGGTAGAAGGCTAAGAGATATCTCTGCCAGTAAAGTGCTTGACTACAGCCATAAGGACCCAACATGAAAAGACTATTCATAGTGAGATAGGCTTGTACATCCAGAACCAGTGGTGCTGAAACAGCAGGATTCCTGGGCTTAAGGGCCAGCGAGTCTAGGCAAGTCCTGGTGAGTCCTGGACTAGTGACAGGCACTGTCTCAAAAATTAGTGTGGATGGTGTCTGAGGAACAAGTGAGGCTGTTCTGCCCTCCTCTTACACAGCAGTTTCTTCTAAATTGAAACATTTCCATAAGGAAGGAGATGGAGGTTCATGAGACTCAGAAAGTAAATGAACTTCAGTCTGCCCAGGAAGCTGAAACCATGGCAAGACTCACCAGGGCCTCTCCTCAGAATTATAGAAGCAGTTAACAACTGTTAGTGGAGCCTGTCATGTGTCCCCTGTTGATCTGCCAGGAAGTCGTGTAAAGAGCTTCAGGGTTGCAGATGGAGATGCATCCCTGCTTGCATAGGCCTTCTGCTAATACAGCTGCCTTCGAGTCATTCCTGCTTCTCTATGTAACCCCTCACCCATTCTCATGTCACTAGCTCACTAAACTCTAGGCTTTTCCATGGTTGTCTGTGGTGAAATTGTTAATTTGGTTTGCTCTTGACTCCCTATGTGGGGTGAATAGTTGTGTGTTCATATCTCCCCAGGAATAGTGTCACACAACATCTCCACATGCATGCATACGCCTCCTCCCAAAACACACACCATAGGTATGGTGGTACACATTTGTGATCCCAGCACTGAAGAGGTGAAGGCAGGAAGATAAATCATTTCAGCAAGGTAAACCTATTAAAGCTTCTCATGTCTCCCCATTAGCATGTATCATTTCATGATTTTATACATCAGGCAAAAATCTGATTTAAATGTTGTAAGATGAAGCGTAAATGAAGATCATTCAGGGGAAAAATAACCCAAAATCTGAAGGCACTAACCTTACTTCTCCCATATATCTTACTCTGTGTTAACCATGCCATTGGTTAGGGCTGCCATAGCATGGGCCATAGACTGGAGATGCACAAACAGCCAAAATGGATTGTTCAGATTGGGAAGCTGGACATTCAAGATCAGAGTGCCATGTGGTCAGGTTCTAGTGAGGGCCCTTTCCTAGGTGGCATGGGGCTGTGCCTTTGGCAGTATCCTCAGATGGCAGAGTACAATGACTCCATACCAGTGACCACACTTCCTCCTGGAATTTTCTCTCCCTGTAGCCTTACACAGGGAATTTAGATTTCAACCTGTAATTTGGAGGTAACAACACATAAACATTCTGTATGTTGTACAACATCCTCTTCCTTTAGAAGATGCCACTTTCACAGAGGCATGAATGCAGAATCACTGCAGGCCAAGTTCATACAGAGGCTGAGATAGACATGGGTTCACATCCAAATCCTTCCTTGAATAGCTGTGTGAACCTGGAAAGTCTCTCAAAATCTCTGACTCTTTGTTTACCTGTTTGTGAAACAAGACAATGATTCCCCACTTCCAAAGACTGACATGAAAAACAAGGAGGAATGTGTCTAACATTCAGCTCAGTGTCTGGTAAATGGTTATAGGGAAGGCACATTTTTACTATTGCTATCTTACAATTTTTATCTGGGCCCAATAATGAAAGAGACACAAGATAGATAGCAGAAGTAAATTACACATATATTTACTAAAATAAGTTTTACATGGTGTGGCATCACACGTAAGAGTCAAAGAAGTGAGGTTCACATATACACTGACTTAAAGAGTACAATCTTTGAAAACGTGTCAAGGCTGAGGGGTGGGAGGGCTAATTCTGTGGAGAAGCAGTGAGGATCACAAGGGTTAGCTTAACAAGTTTATTTATATATATTTCTCTCTGCTTCAGATTCCTATCCTCATTGGTAAGATGGTTAATATTTTCCAGTGTAGAGGACATATTGTATATAGGATGCCTTAGTTATTTTTCTCTTGCTGTGCTAAGACACCATGACCAAGGCAGCTTGTAGCAGAAAGAGTTTATCAGAAGCTTACAGCTTCAGAGGATGAGTCCATGACCATCACAGCAGGGAGCATGGCAATAGGGAGGAAGGCATGGTGCTGGAGCAGCAGCTAAGAGCATACTTCTTGTTCCACAGGCACAAGGGAGAGAGGGAGCAAAGTAGGAATGGCGTGGGCTTTAGAAACCCCAAGCCCACCAACAATGGCATACATCCTCCCAAAAGGCCACACCTCCTGGTCCTTCCCAAACATTTCTACCAACTGGAGACCAAGTATTCAAACATACAAGCCTGTGGGGGCCATTCTCATTCAAACCCCTGCAGTCATGGTGCTTTGTCACAGCAGTAGAAAAGTAACTTAAGACAGAGGGTTTTAAAAGAAGGAGTATGAGTGCCCTCCACTTTTTGGGTGGTGCCATGGAACAAAGATAGAGCCTCCCTCATACATGCTAGGCAAGTCTTATACTACTTGCCCCAAATACAACTTGCTGTTTTAAATTTTTATTTCTGTTCAAAATAGTCCTTCTCAAATGGCATATTGCTATAATTTGGATTTTAAGTGTCCTACAAAGACCCACTTGTTGAAAACCTGGTCCCCAGCCCATGATACTATTCAGAGGTGGTTGCTCCTAGTTAAAGGAATTAAAGTCATTAAGAGCTTGCCTTTTAAGGTGACCTTCAAAGGGACCCCCCCTCTTCTCTGTCCATCTCTTCTCCACTAATTCCCCCCCCCAGCCTACATGAGGTGAAGCAGTTTGCTCCACAGTGTGTTTACCCCCACCATAATGTTTAGCCTCACAGCAAGCTCAAAAGCAACAAAGCCAAGAAGAGCTCATGAACTGAAATCTCTGAAACCATGGCTCAAAGCAAGCCCTTCTTTCTTGTGTGCCAGTTATCTCAGGCATTTTGACACAGTGGTGGAAAGCTAACTCTCATATGTGTGCTGGAAATGGAGTTACGGATGGTTGGGACATCATCATATTTTATAAGGACTGATACCATCAAGACACAGGAGCTGGCTGCCTTTGTCCTTCCCAGAACTGGATAGCCAAAGCCTCTTCTAGAAGACCATGGGAAGGGCTAGTAGTAGCCTGCTCACTTCTGTCTTGTGATGTGCCATCTGTCTTCACTCAAATATGAAGTCACTTATCACTGGTATCACACTTCCCATCAGTGAGGCTGGTATAGGATTTTGAGAAGGGAATAAATGTGAGCAGTGGCTTTTCATAGGTGGTTGACCTCATTTACAAGGAACAGAGTTGTTCCTTGGTATTCTTGGGACATTGGCTCCATTCTCCCCGTGGAAACCAAAATCCATGTATTTCCTAGTCATTCATGTACAATGACATAATATTTGCAGATAACTTATGTAAATCTTTAGTTCCAGTTTGTTTTCTTTCACTGGGACAAACGCCATAACCAAAAGCAACTTGTGTGAGGAAAGGGTTTGTTTGTCTTACAGCTCCAGGTCATAGTCTATCATTGAGGGGAGTCAGGACAAGCACTTAAGCAGGAACTTGGAGGCAGGGACTGACCATAGGGAGCATTGATTATGGCCTTGCTCCCTAGTTTTTGCTGAGCTAACGAGCTAGCCTCCTTCCTTCCTTCCTCCCCACTTCTTATCTCCCCATGTTAATTAAGACAGGGCTTCACTATGTAGCCTTGGCTGTTATGTAGGTTACTATGTAGATCAGGCTGGGTTCCGTTCCTATCACCCACATGGTGGCTCACGGTCATTCATAACTGCAGTTCCAGGGGATCTGATGCCCTCTTCTGATCTCCACAGGCCCCAGGCAACATGTGCTTGTGCTCACATGCAGGCAGACACTCATACACATAAATAAATAAGTCTAAAAAATGTATCCAAAGAAGTTTCTATTTCTGTTTCTGCATGTTGGTGTTTGTATAACATATAGTGTGAGCTTCAGTATGCCAATCACTTATTTCAGTGACCATACTGGGACAGCATGGGGGACTTTGTTAGTCACTGAGTTATCAAGGAGTCCTGCTCTATGCCTGGACTGGAGTGAGGGGTGCGGAGGTCTAGATTGGGAAACTCTAACAAGAGCTCAGTGTTTTCGATGGTAGACCTCCCTTTCCCATCTCCTATCATTCCCTATCATTTGCACTAAGAGTTAAATAGGTTTTGTTCTCAGATTATAGATAGCTTGTTCTCTGGCTTAATAGCACTTAGCGTTCTGTTCAGGCTTTCTTTGCTTTGCTCCCCACTTCCTGGTTCATGGCCTCTTGGCCTATGGTTTAAAGGAATCTTTCTCTTCGGTTCTGCTGGTCTACTTCAAAGCTCTACCTGTGGAGTGCATAACGTAGCTCCATTCCTGGCCAAAGGTCTTTGGGGTATGTCCTAACAAATTTGTCTGACTATGGTTATGACCCTATGAAGAAGAAAAGGAAAAGATGCATTTTGTTGTTGCTTGTGACAGGGTTTCTCTGTGTAGCCCTGGCTGTCCTAGAAATATCTCTGTAGACCAGGCTAGCCACTAACTCACAGAGAGCCACCTGCCTCTGCCTCCTGAGTGCTGAGATTAAAGGTGTATGCCACTACATCCAATCTGAATAAGGTGCATTCTTGTGATAGCTTGTCTACTCTGTGTTTTGGGTTGTGGGGGAAATTGTCACTAATGAATCTCCATGTTGCATTATTTACAACTAGAGTTGTTCTGCAAAGCACTGGGGAAACAGGGAAAGATTTGCCTCAAGTTTATGTCATAAGCTTCATCTTCTGACCTTGTGCTCTCATTAAACAAGCTCCAGGAGATGCAGATCTTCTTCCTTGCGTCCACAGAAACTGCAGTCTGAATGGATTTAAATACAAAACAGGAAGTCACCAAAGGACTGACAGGTGTAGAGAGATTTTTGCATGATTTCCATGTGAAATATACATGTATTTTTTCAGCATCGAGCTGGACTACTTCAGGTTTTAGAAAGAAAGCTATCACTTAAGCTGGCAATACAGTCTTTTTTTTTTCTCCTCCGAGGCAGTGTTTCTTTGTGTAGACCAAGCCATTCTGTCCCTACCTCTGTAGACCATACTGGCCTCAAACTCACAGAGATCCACCTACCTCTCCCTCTCAAGTGCTGAGATTAAAGACATGCACCACCACTGCCCCACAATACATCCTTTTACTTTGTTGAAGCTAGATGTTTTATTATCTGATTTGGCATGCATGTATGCAGGTATTATAAAATTATCAGGATAAAATAAGTATTGCTCACAATGTGACAAGGCAAGGTAGTGCAGTCATTTCCCACCTTGTATCCTTGCTGAGGCCATTTCAGGTTTAACTAGTATTTGATCTCCTTGATAGAGAATTCCATGGAAAATTACCCAGTTCTATTCTAGGAACCCAAGATCAGGATGTTCCAGCTAACTTTTCTTAGCCTTTGTAAAAACTACTTGTTTGTGTGGAACCTCATCCAGCTAACCATTTATCTATGCTACCTGTTTGTACAGAACCCTACCTCCTGCTAGTTAACTGTGCCTCTTAGCTTCTGTTAAAACTGCTTGCTTCACACTGCTCACTCTGTGAAACCCCTCTGCAGCTGCCTACTGAGATACTCAGCAAAGTCTCTGCCCTTAAAAACCCCCATTATCTGGACCCTCAGAGCCACACCTAGGTTCCCCGACCCCAATGCTTGGGTATGGTCTCAGCTGGCTGGAATAAAGACTTTCAATTGTCCATACACTGTGTCTGAGTAGTCATCTCTGTTGAGCTCCCCTTAATAACAAGAATTTCATTTTTTAATCCAAAGTCCCCTGATGACACAAATTATTCAAACTGACTCAAGAAGTAGAAAGTCTAAGTAAGCCTAAATAACGAAAGGATCGCTCACTGAACTGGAGCTCACTGATTGGCTACACTGCCTGACCATCTTCCTGGGTCCTCCCTCCAGTGGATAACAGTGCTTCAAGTGCTGGGATAACAGGTGCACACTGCCACGTGAGCTGTTTATGTGGGTGTTGGAGATCCAGGCTCATGCTCCCATTCCTGCTCAGGAAGCATTTTACCCACTGAGCCATCTCTGTGCCAGAAATTCAGCCGCCTTTCTACATGCTAGCAACGAACAATCTGAAAACAACATGGGAGAAACAAACTTGTTCACAACAGCCTCAAGAAGAATAAAAACACTAAGGATACATTTAACAAAAGAAGTGTAGGAACTTTTACATGAAAACTACATTTAAAACAATGAAAATTAAGGACAGCATTTTACCATTCATAGACCGAAACTGAATGCCTCACTTCACTCTGTTGCATGGAATTCAGAGGCCATGTAGCAGACATGGTGACCTAAAACAACATTCCTCAATTTCTGATATTTTGTGACATTATGATTGTTTTTTAAATAAGCTAGGCCACTGCCATACTAGTTCACACGTATGTTGATATTGCAATGGAGGAGTTAGATAAGGCCCACAAAACCAAGAATGGTTGGCTATCTGGTTTTGCAGACTGTTTCTGACCACTTAAATAATCCTGTGTTCAGAGACTCAAAGACTCCCATATCCTCCCAAATTTATCTGGAAATTCTATATCATTTCTAATAAAGAAGTAAATCAGTCCAGTAGACTGTAGGATCTTCTAAAATTCACCCTGACATCAGATTACCTAGAACAGACAATATAAGCTTTTAAAAGAAAAACAAACTTAAATGGCCTATATTATCCAATTCCAAAACTTACTACAATTAAAGAAAATTTTACATCACATAGTTGGTAAAAGTATCAAGGTATTATTTAAATGAATGCAAGTAGAAAAGAGATATCCCAGTAAAAACAGCTCAGTTCAATCAGATAAAAAAGCAGAAGGCCTTTTAAACCAATCAGCATGAATTAATTGTATGTATTAATAGACTTCAGTGGCACATTTCCATACAGGCCTACAATGTATATAATCAAATCCAACTACTATCTTTTCACCATCCTCTCCACCTTGCCGTTCCCATTTCCAGTATTTACTCTTCTATATTCTAGCCAACATTTTTTAGTTTCCATGTATGAGAGAGAAAAATGTAGCTCTTGCCTTTCTGTGTTTCTCTCATTTGACTTAACATAGAATCTCCAGTTCCATCCATTTAGAAGCAAATAACAGGATTCCGTTCTTCTTTACAGCTGAACACTGTACTGTGATTCTAAAAGTCTGAGTGCTTGTTTGAGCAGAGTTGAATACAGCCCTCAAAGCCAAAAGCATTGACTATCTGACCCTCCGCACAAAGTCTGCCCCCTTCTGATTTAAATAATCCCATGTGCAAAGATGAAAAGAAGAAAGATCCTTAGCTGGGGAAGTTTGATCACTGTGTTTGGGCTATCTGTGTTTGCTAATTGATACTTGTCACTGTGAGAGCTCCCCCCCCCCCCCCATACAGACTGGACACAGTGCCTTCTTCCTGGTGTTTGCAGTTTAAAGGGAAGAAAGACGACCCTGGGCTGTAGATATATTGAGCATTTGCAACTTCAAAATTTCTAACTAAATGTTCTAAGACATAAGAAGGTCCAGGGCCTACAGTTAGGTTTGGCCTGAAGCAAACAGTGGTTCTCTAGGTGGCTGCCACTGCACTTACAGATTCTCATGTCCTGGAACAAAGAATTGGACCTGGTGCCCACGGCCATTGGTCGAAATAGAGATGGTTTATTAAGAAGGAGGAAAGCGCCCACCCACTTTCACTGAGAGCCTCCAACTTCTTCCTTCTCTGGTTCTATTGCCCTTTCCAGTAACTAATTTTGTTCTGATTTTTCTTGCTGAGATAAAATACATAACCACAGCACTTAAGGAAGGGAGGGTTTATTTTGACTCACAGCTTAAGGGTATAAGCCCATCTTGGCCCAGAAGGCATGGTTACAGGAGTGTGAAGCAGCTGGTCATCACTAGGAAGAAGAAATGCATGAATGCAGATGTTCAGGTCATTTTCTCTTTTTTATATGGTCCAGGATCCCAGCCCATAGGACAGTACCACCACATGTGCTGAAATGTGGTGACATTTTATTTGTGCTTTAATAAGGTTTGCCTGGAGATCAGAGGAAAAAGCAAGCCATTTTAAGTAACCAAGAAGTCAGGCAGCACATCCCCTTAATCCCTTAGCAGGCAGGATCTCTGTGTGTTCAAGGCCACACTAGGGAACCGGGCGGTGGTGGCGCATGCCTTTAATCCCAGCACTTGGGAGGCAGAGGCAGGTGGATCTCTGTGAGTTCGAGGCCAGCCTGGTCTAAAAAGAGCGAGTTCCAGGACAGCCAAGGCTATAACACAGAGAAACCCTGTCTTGAAAAACCAAAAACCAAAAAGAAAAACAAAAAACAAACAAACAAATAAAAAACAAACAACAACAACAACAAAAAAACAATCAAGGCTATACTAGGGAACAGAGCCAAGTGTAGTGACACATGCCTTTAATCCCAGTACCAACCATAGAGGCCTGGAGGTCTGTACAGACAGACAGAAAGTGACAGAGCTGTGTAGGAAGAGGAAGTGAGGTAGCTGGGCTAAGAGAGCCAATGAGACGGCAGAACAGCAAGGCAATAAAGGTGTGGGTAGACAGTAAGTAACGTGCACTTGGAAGCTGCAGAGTTGGTGAGGTAAGGTTGGCTGGTGGCTTTCCCTATTTCCCTCATGTAAGGCTTTCACCCCTATATTTGGCTCTGTCTTTTTTATTTAATAAGACCATTTAGAAATTCGTCTGCAAAACTCCATCAAAGATGTGCCCAGAAGTTTGTTTCCAATGGTGATTCTAAACCTCATTAAGACTAACCATCACATGGGCCCCAATCCTAAACCTGCTTGTCCTGACTCTCTGAAAGGCCCTATCAGTCCATGCAGCTGTTCACAGATACTTATCTCTAACTCAAAAACACAGTGCCCTCTCTTATCCATCTCCCTACTCCTGACAGGTGCTGGAATTCACAGCTTGCCTGCTATGTTGTTTTCCTTTCAGATTCTAACGGTCCTCCAGTCTCCTTTTGATTCTGTTTTAAAAGTCTTTGATCTTGAAGACTGAGAACCTGCAAAAGGAAGCCCAATATTATCAGAAATCAAGCATACTGCTAAGTACTGAAATAACTATATGTCCTGTGTTCAATAATTCTTAGCTCTGTGAGAAACATATTTCATTTGCTTTTGAGACAATGTCTCACTGTGTAGCCCTGGTTAGTCTGGAATTCCCAGTATATGTTAGGCTGGCCTGAAAATAAGTGAGATCCACCTGCCTCTGCCATTGGAGCTTTGGGATTGAAGGAGTGTGTCATGATGTGTGGCCCAAGGAACAATTTTTATGTAAAGAGAATCATAGCAGAGTACCAAAAAAGCCATCAGTCTGCCTCTAGTTTTCCCATTTACAGAGTGAGAAAACTACCAGGTATGGGGTGCAGGCCTGCAAATTCTGAAGGAAACTGAGTCATCAGAATTACAAGTTCCATGCTAGTCTGTACTACATGGTGAGTCTCTACCACATATATCATACATGTGTACATACATACAGTGAGGAAACTGGATGAAATCATTCTTCTGAAATGTTAAAAAAGAGAAGGACCAGGTGGAGGCATTCTGAAAGGATATTCTTAGGATCCTTCATCAAAGAGTGTAATTCTACAGTAAGAGGTCCCCAAGTCAATTTGGCTAGGCCTAGCACTTGATTCTAATGCAATGGGCTCTGTGTCAATAAAGGATTGCTTAAGATATTATGTTTGATTTCTAATATTCTGTGATGGTATGGTTCTTCAAAAATTATGCCAGAGGCAATAGATATAAACAAAAATAAAATACATGCATTTACCTTTTAGGTAAATTGGCAAATACATGGCAAAATGTAAATGCCAAAATGATTTTAAGACAATTAATGTGGGGAAAGGAGATTTAAATTTAAAGAAAGGAGAGAGAGAAGGGAAGAGAGAGAATATTATCTACATACCCATCTGTGGAGAACTGGTTAAATAAACTATCAGTTGTCCTGGGACTACCAATGTCTTTTTAAAAAAACCATCTCTCTCCCTTTGTTCTGATTCTTTAAATAAGCTCCACATAAATGTTTAAGTAAAAAGCAAGGTATAAAACTTCTTGTGGCCATCTATATTTTGCAATGGTGTCCAAAGCCATATCTGTTTTTTTTTCTCCAGTGTGACCTTGTTTCCCCAGCACCAGAAGCAAAAGCAATCCCCTTTCCTCAGAATCTGAAATGATTTCATAACACAGAGAGACAATGGAAGGTGGCAGAGGGAATGATTCTGGTATTACAAATAAACATTGGAGTGTGGTGGCAACTTCTAGGATTTCTAGGTTCTTGTGTGATAGAACAAGAAAATGGACAGAGACATGTGCACAGTAGTAGAAACAGAGACCATAACTTCCAATGAAAGAAGTGTGTGTGTAGGGGGAAGCTTACCTGCCTAATGTCACCCAGGTCCCTGTGCCTAGATGTAGGACCTTTATAGAACATTTGTATAACCTGTGCTATTATACATGTCAGTCTTGGTGGAGGAGTGTTTTGGTTTTGCTTCTTTTTATGCTAATTTTTTATCTCAGTCCCGACTCCACACTCCTGACAACACTTTCTGAGATCTTTAGTCCTAGAAATCTTTCCACGAACCTGAAGGATGACATCAGTCTTCTTACCTCTTCTTTGCTGATGCAAGGCCCAGTCCCCATCTGACTAGGACCACAAAACTCTCTGGTTCTAGCTATCAGGTGGGGAGGAACATTTGACAACTGGTGATATTCTGAGCATACAGCCTCATGTGCATGTCCTCTACCTTCCTCCCAGAGCCTCTGCTTCTGCCTAGAGGTACAAAAACTGTGGGATCCCAGCTCCCCAGGGTACTCTTGAGGAGAGATGGATAAGAAAAATTTAGATGGAAAGATAGTGTGGAGAAGACAGACAGACAGAAACACAGGATAGCTTTGGGAGGACCTGGATCAATATCCACCAGCCCCTTCTGTCTCTTTAAAAGTGCTTTTTGTAGGAATGTCAAGGGGCAGGGCAAAAGACCTTCCCCTAGCACATCCAAATGCAGACCCTTCCAAATACCTGGTAACCATGCATGTGGTCAAGCAATCCCCTAATGCAGCCTTGCTGGGTAAAGCAAGCTCAGATCTCATTAGGGCCCCCACAGCTTCTCTCTCTTTATATAATAAAGGACCCCCAGACCGTTCAGATAGATTATGCCTGTCTTAGGTCATTCTTCCTTACTAATCTTCCTTACCCATCATGGAGACACACTTTCCATCAAGCATACTCTGGCTTAGGTTGGAAGCTAGCAAGAAGAAAGTTGCCTGTCTTTGACTACCAGACTCTGACAAGAGGGGGGTACAAAACTTAACTCAGCTCTGACTCAGGTCCCTACTAAGAGCTTGCAAGTAGTTGGAACATCCACAGCAATCCCTGGGCTATCACACCCACCAGCAAAGAAGTAGAGGATAATAAAGATGGGATATTCTTTTTGAATTGGTCTAAGATGTCTACAACAGCCTTAGCTGTGCCAAGCCCTTTTCTAAATCAAAATTCTCGATGCAAATGCATCAAATAAACTGCATCAAACTTAAAGATTCACCATAGCTTCACCAAACCATGGTTCATTAATAAATTAACATAATTCTAGTATGAACATTACTATACATATTTACAACTAGCATGATATCGCTATACATTTTTACACTTTTTACAAACTTGCATTCAAAAGCAAACTCTATACGACAATTTTACAAACTAGCAAACTTCTAGAAAAGAGCTCTTAACAGAACTGTTTACATTTTCTTCCAACAAGACAGAGAACACACAAGTCAGTTAAAGTTGTAGATGAACTCAAAACTGCTTTATTCCTGTATTTCAGAGTCCACAGTCAGCTTTGATATCATCCTGAAAGTTTTCTTGACAGTTTGAAGTCAGAGCCTAATTCATCAGTGTCTCTAGAGGTTTTGTATCCAGCTCCCTGGATCCTGGAATACAGTGAGTGCTGTTGCTAGGGGGCTGTGACACTTGCTGATAGGGTGCTGTAACACTCAGGATGACACCACTCCCCCAAAGCCACCTTTCCCACTGGGCCTTCTCAGATGTTCCAGAACTGGCAGAAGTATGCCCAAAGGCAGATGGTCCCCAGACAGGGGGCTGTCCCTTTACTTATTGCAGCTCCCCTGCATGGCACAATTTAAACAAACATTGAAGAAACTTCACTCATTTACAGCAGCACTTTCAGTTAACTTTCCTGAGAAGCCTTGCCTCAGGGAGAGAATGGTTGCCACAGTACTGAGCTGTTTTTCTGTTCAGCTGGTAAGACTCAAACTGTTTCTTAAAGAGGCCATGCATTAATTTGCTGGTAAAAGTGGTGTGGCTCCAGGCTCCATCTAATTCCAGTTTTTTTCTAAATAGCTACAAAACCTTTTGTCTCAAACTTCTTAGCAGTCTGGGGGAACCTGCTTATTCTCCTACTTTCCCCAGACTGCAGGATGGAATCTCAATATCAGGAACATTGGTTCCACTGCTCTCATTCCAGCACTTCTGGAGGAGCATCACTGGAGCTGACATTCCTCTGTTCCATACACCTCACCAAATGCTCAGATAGTCATTGATCTTCATTTTCATCTTGTGAAAAAAAATGCAAACATGCCCTTGTCCCCATATTAAAAGAGGATCAGGACCTTTCCATAATCCCAAGCAAAGATCTTTCCATTTTACCTGAGCAAAAGCTGCTTGGATGCTGTCATGCCAAAATCTGTCCATGGAAGATTGCTCATGGACATCCACATTCAAAAAATTCAGAATGAAAAGTGCATGATAAAAGGGGGAAAATTCCCCCTTCTTAATTTTTTGAAGCTGCATTTTAAGACTGCCATGGGCTCTTTCCACAATGCCTTGTCCTTGAGGATTATAAGGAATGTCTGTTTTATGCTCAATTTGCCACTGGGAACAAAATTGCTGAAATGCTTTACTATTGTATCCAGAACAATTATTGGTTTTAATAACTTTTGGTATTCCCATAGGAAAAAAAAAACATTTCAAGCAATACATAATTACATGTTTTATAGCTTCTCCAGATTGTGTGCTAGACATTAAATATCCCAAAATAAATGTTGATGGTTACATGTACATGTTTAAATTTGCCAAATTCTGCAATATGAGTGTGGGATAAGATAATCATCCACGTTAATTTGTCAGCTGTTACTTTACCACTGGCTAGAGGACCAGAAAGATTGGAATGAGCTCTAATATGACCCACAATGCATGATAGCTTTCTTTGGTGAATAACATCTTGAATTTGTTGAAACAGCATTCTAACTTGACTGTTGCTCTTCCCAATGTATGGAACAGTTTCTATAGCCTGAAGAGCTATATAAATATATTGACTATCTGTATATAAATTAAATATATATGAACTGTTTATGAGAAACTGAAAAAACATATTCACTGCCCATCATTCCACTATCTTTGCAGGACCTGGGGTTGTTTGTACTACATAGCTTTTTCCATTGGTAACATAAGCAGCCTTCCCATTGGAAGGGCCATCAGTAAAAACTAGTATGGCATCTCTTATGGGACTTTTTCTTCTGTTAGGGGCCATTGATCTATCCACATAGGATGATCAGATTTCCAAGTTATAGGATCTGCATGGGATACAGGCTGCTCAATGACCCTTCCTAAAATTACTCTAGTCCATCCCTATTAGCTCTTTCTTTAGGGGATAAAGATAATGTTTCTACTAACTCCTGGTTAGGTACTTCTTGCTTAGTGATGATTGTATTGGGGCTATATAAATGTACTCCCATATGGCTCATAACATTTTGAGCCCACAAATTTACGGGAAAGTGAATGACAATGTATGGTCAAAAAGCTCCTTCATGATCTTCATCTTTCCAGTAGAGTTCATTGCTTCTCTGCTCAGGACACTGAGTTTGACCAATTCCTTTCAGCTGTGAAATGGTTTCCACTTTTGGCCACACAGAGGCCATTGACTAGCAGTTATAACAGATAAATACACATCTGTATCTAAAAGACCTCAGAAACTCTTTCCATTTATAACCAAAGTGAGTTCTGGATGTTGTGAATCTATGGCTTGCAGCCAATAGGCATCTGATGAACCAAATCCTGCTTCTCCTTTTTTATCTTTTTTTGACTGGATTTTCTTGTTTGTATCTGAGGAAGTAAAATTAACTGGGCAAGTCTCTGGCCAGACTTTATTACAGAAATTCCCTTGGGTGAATAAGTCATCACATTAATTTCTCCCACATAATCAATGTGTCAATTACTCCGGAGCAACAAAGATCCCCTGCATGGTGGTGCTACTTCTTCCCAGCAATAACCCTACAGTGCCTTTTGGTAAATGCCCATAAATACCCACAGGGGGGCCTGCATCCCCATTTCAGGAGTTAAAACTGCATAGATATAAGAGCTGAGATCTAATCCAGCACTACCTGGGGTTGCTCTATGGAGGTCCTGAATATATTTCTTTGCTGGGAGATTGACTGCAAAGTTACCCCAAAGATCTATTTTGTTGGGGCCTGGAGCTAGCCCCTCCATCCATTTCCCTGAAACAATTTTCCCTGGGTATCCATTCTTGGTGGACATTTATTGGTCCAATATTTCCCTCTCTTGCCTCTGAGGCATAACTCAGGTTCTCTATTTGTCCATAAGCTATTTCTCCTCTCGGGACACCTCTTAATATGGTATCCCATCTGGCCACACCCAAAGCAACTTCCCAGAGGTTCAACAGTTCTCCCTTGTCTCGATCCAGGATGTCTTTATTGGTATGAAACATTCTTGACTATTTTTCCCTGTAATGCTGCAGCTATGATTATCCCCTGATTGTATGACAGCCTTATATCCAAACAGAGTCGAATATAGTCAGAGATATTTACTTTCTTTCTGAAAGGGTGTAATGCGGCCTGCTAATTAGAATTCTAATGCTGCATTAGAATTTTCATAGGTGAGCTGTTTAACAAGCAGAAGTCCAGCTTCTGAACCTCCAGTTAACCTGCCTGCTGTCTGCATTAGCCTGGAAATGAAATCCTGAAACAATTCATCAGGCCCTTGCTTTATCTTTGATAAATCCTCAGTCTGTCTTCCAGATGATAGAAACTTATTCTAGGCTCTTTGGGCAGCTGCATTAACCTGAGCATAGACTGCCACATCAAAATTTAACTGTTGACCTGTTTCTCGATAAGGACCTTCTCCAGCAAGCATATCAAAAGTAATGGGAATCTGCTGGACCTGATTTATTTCATCTGTGGCCTGACATTGCCCTACATACTCCCTTTCCGATAGCAAATAATACCCACCTGACAGGCAGGCTTTGGCCGTTTGTTTCCCGTGCCCAGGGACTCTGGGAAAAAGACTTTCTAACAATATTGCTGTGAAAGCACCAGTCAGGCCATATTGATTACATCTGTTTTTAGCTTCTTAAGTTGTTTGAAAGTGATTGGAACACACATTCGCATGGTATTTCCCTGGGTGACTTGCTGCTCTATTATGGGGGACATCTGAAAGCCTTGCACTTCTTCTCACCTGCTAGCCACTTCCTGAATGGTGGCTTGAAGAGGAGATGCAGGGCTAACAGTGAGGATTTGCAATGCTCTGGGGATTTTTGTGCTAAGGCAGTTGGGAGCAACCTTTCCATTCTAATAGACGCCCCCTCAGGTGAGTCTAATCCTGCCTGTCCTTACTGAAGAATGATGAGTACCCTTCTGAGAGGGAGAGACCTGAAGAGTTTCCATTTTTTCAGTAAGAGAAATTATTACATTTTTAAGCTCTTCTATTCTTCTCTTGTCTCATCCCAAGACTTCTATTATCTTAAATGGCATCATTGCCAAGCAGGAACTGACTCAGATTATACGGTGTTATAAAAGTGCTTTCAGGCACTGCTGACAGATTGCAGGATTTTATTTCCCCCACAGCACCTCAGGGGAAATTTCTCCCTGCATCTCAGGGCTTGGGTCTAAGCTGATTTGAATCAATGCCTACAGGCTGAAAGCTTCCACAAGAATCTTTTCTGGCCTGTTTTCCTCATTATTTTTTCATTTCTCCTCCAGTTCTCCTCCAGGAGTATGTGTTTAGATCCCCATTGTCAGAGAACCAAGGGACACAGATCCTCTATTGTTGGAGCCCATTTTCAGGTTTCCTAGTGGCTTTACCCAGCAGGTGTGTATAGAGAGGATGATTGGACCGCAGGCCTGAGTGCAGGTGCCTGAGATGGTCTGCACTTGGCTGTGCTGGGGGGAGGTCTTTTGCTCCACCCCTTGGCATTTCTATGAATACCCTAGGGCAGAGACTGATGGAATAGGTTCCAGGACTTCTCGAGGCTATCTTGTATTTTCTGTTTCTCTCCACTCTAATTCTTCTATCTAATATTTCCTGCTGCTCCTACTTAAGAGCACTCTGGGGAAATGTGGGGGTGGTGGGTAGCCCCTCTACAGAATGGTGCCATGAACAGGGACTGAAGACAAAGGAAAATAATAATAGCAATATATTTAGATTTATTTCAGAGTGCCTGGGGAAAGTTAGGAGTTACGTCCTGCCAGTTGAAGAGTGAGTGGTTCAGTGTTGAAATAAAAGAGAAAATTTAAATAGGACAGGGGGTATTATCCTCGAGAGAAAAGGGAAATGGACTGAAAGGATGTCCGATGCTGCAGCACAAAATCTCCTCTATTAAGATTTCTATCTTTCTGTCTCTCTCTCAATTTCTATCTGTGAAAAATAAGGAAGGTATAGTGTAGCAATATAGTGCAGGAAAAACTTAAAAGTGTAAAGTATATAGAAAAAATTTACTTAAGATAAGTTAGGCAACTAGACAGAAAAACTAAGTCTTCAATTTTCTAACTTTAGGGGCTTTGAATGCAAACTGGGGAAAAAAATCCATCTTCTTTGAGCTTTACAGGCAGGGAAAAGCTTTTTCTTTTTTGAGCTTATGGGGTAGAAAAAAGACTCCTGCGGGAAGTTTTTGGTCCCAAGTGGCAGGAGAAAGTAATTTTCTCTGAAGCAAAATATGGGGGTAGTAAGCCAAAGTTTGGAAGTCTTGGGGAAAGTTAATCTTTGTCTCTCAAACTAAAAGCTCTCTTAAAAAACTTAATTTCTCTCTAAAAAGCCTTTCAAAACTTGGTTTTCTTTCTGTAAATGCAAAAATTAGAATCATCTGGAGATACTAGTATAGGAAATCACCTGTGATTTGCTTTAATGGAAAACAAAACCTAAGTTCTGCCTTTCTTTCAAGCCAGAGAAATCCTCCCTGCAATGAGGGAGGCAGGGACTGAGTTCCCAGAAACCTCTCTTCTAAGCTCTGTCTCATCAAGCTAGTAAAAGACAGTAGTCAGATCCCCTGAGGAAACACTTGGGAGAGTGCGGTGAAAAGCCACAGAGAGCCCAACGTGGCAGGAAACTGCAGTACAAGCAGTAAAGCCTGAACCTTTCAGCTGCAGTTGAGCTGAGGCATCAAGGGTTTTGTTTCTGAGTGAGCCTCTATCAGAACGAAAAGGAGCTCCTAATCACCCTAACACAAAGATCCCCTGAAGCAATGAGCTGAAATCCTCTCCGTTAAGCATTGTATCCTCACCTCTAACCTACAACTGAGAAGGCAAAGCTGGTGGGAAACATAACTGGTGGGAAACATAAACAAAACACAGTCACCCGCCTTCCTGTAAGCCCTAGGTTGATAGGTGGGGCTACACAGTATCTACAGCTGCAAAAAGAAATCTGAGAAAAGCTTTTTCCTTTCAGAGAAAGGACCTTTCTAAAACAAATGCTTCTGGTTTACCCCGACTGACTCCAGGTGAGGTGAGGGAGCATAGCCCTGAGGGCTGAACTGCCTCTGGTGATAAGCTCTATCTGAAGAGTACATGGTGATGATAAGCTCTATCTGAAGAGTACATGGTGATGATAAGCTCTATCTGAAGAGTACATGGTGATGATAAGCTCTATCTGAAGAGTACATGGTGATGATAAGCTCTATCTGAAGAGTACATGGTGATGATAAGCTCTATCTGAAGAGTATATGGTGATAAGCTCTATCTGAAGAGTACATGGTGATGATAAGCTCTATCTGAAGAGTATATGGTGATAAGCTCTATCTGAAGAGTACATGGTGATAAGCTCTATCTGAGAGTACACAGTGATAAGCTCTGGGAGTGCACAGGCAAATGAAAGAAATCTGCTGGGGAACTGTGCCAGGTGAAGGCCTGATTAGGGAAGTGTACATGTCCTAATGCAAGATTAGGGATAACAAAGACTTCCCTTGATAAAAACGCAGAGGTCTGAAGACAAGTTGCACAGACCCTGAAAACAGAAATGGACAAGAGACAAATTCCTCCCCAGAAGGTGCAAAACCTGGGGAAAGCTGCTAGAGTTTGAGACAGATTCAGAGGAAACAAGCCCCTACCTCCAGAGGCAGCTAACAGGGGAACAGAACCACAGCATGAGGTGTCTGAAGCTCTGCATCTGAGGGGGGAAGGGACAAGCAAAATGAGATAAAGATCTATCAGTGAAAATCTCTGTGAAGGAACTGTGGCCAAGCTCTGTTTTAAGTGCTTTGATTTTTCACTGTCTGGCTAAGGAAAATGTTGGTATCAGAAGTGCTCGCCTCAAATGCACACTGGCCCGGCAGGTGCTGTTCTGATTCGGGGCCTGTGTTGAATGAAAGAGAAACACCTGTTGGGGCCAGCTCAGAGAGAACAGAAATCCCCTGATCTTCCATAGTTGAAAACGCAAAACGCTTGGTTCAAATCGGCCCTGCTGAAAGCAGAAACTTGACTTTTCAATAAGAAAGGGAGCCCAGTAAAAGAGAACTGGAAGTTGACTCCTGGACCTGAAAAGAATTATGGGAAATGGAGTCTGTAAAGGTAGCTTGTAACAGTGGACTGATATAAGAGAAATGCATTTTGGGAAAGGTAGGTTTTTTTGTTTTTTGTTTTTTTTTTTGCTAAAGATGGCGACATGCCCAGAAAAACTTTTTTCAGCTCAAAAAGATGTTCATAGTAAACTTAAAATACAGCTTTTAAAAGAATAAGAAGGAGGAAAATCGTCTAAGAGGCTGTTGAATGTTAGTTTCAAGGAAAAAATTGTAAGAATATGGAACTCGGAACTGTGCCTTTTTTTTTTTTTTTTTTTTTTTTGGCTCCTTTGGGAAAATACCTTCATTTTCCCTAATAGCTGTGCAGAGTTTTTATGGTAGTTGGATGACAAAAAGCTACCTATAAGAGCAAAAAAGCAAGGGAAAGCAGTCTGTACACTGAGCATTGTTTTAGATATGAAGAAACTTATGGGCAATTAAAAAGTTCTTTGCCTTTTGTACAAACAGGCTGCAATGAATGATTCCTTTGCCAGTCTATTAAGGGGGCAATTAAACAGGTATTCAAAAAGGAATAACTGCTTTATAGATGGAGATCAAGCTTCAAAAAAAAAAATCTAGCTGTCTTATAAAAGATAGAGTTGTTTCATAAGAAAACAATGTTAAATCAGAATGTTTGCTTAGTGAATGCACTGATGTTTGTGAGAACAATCTGAGTTAAATAACTCACAGAGTGTATCACAGCTGCTAATGATAACATCAGAGGTTAAGTAGCTAATGAAGTAAAACATGAAAGAACATCTATGTTCTTGACTCCTTTGAACAGTAGCAGTTTTGGTGGAAATATTGGGCTAATAAAAATCTATCAGAAACATCAGCCTTGTTAAAAGAACTCATGGCAAATACAGCTTTAACTCCTGATGGAAGATTGTTGAGTCGCCAGCTAAGCAATCCAGAAACAGAATATTCCTTACAAGGTTTTTCTTCTCTTCTCTTTTCTTTCTTTTTGGGTTTGCTGTAAACTGAGATAGCTCTTAGTAGAGTTTTTGTAGAAGATCTGGAATGCATAAAGTACTGTTTAGCAACAGAAATCACTAAATCCCAGAGTTAAGAGAAGCCATTAAAGAAATACTCTTGTTTCAAAAGAACTCTCAGAACTATCAAAGCTGATTATAAGCTCTGAACTTTAGAAATGATTTGCGTACTTCCTGTCTAGTTAAGAGAATCTTTCTCATAGTTATAGTGATAAAATGTCTTATTAGAAAATGTTAAATCTCTTCTAAGTGTTAAGAAATCTTTTAGATGTTTGCTAAGTTAGATATATGCTAATGGTAGTCCTATAGAGTTTGCTTAATAGTTCTTATAAATATAAGTGTGTAAAATAGATCTATAGAATTTCTTTAAGACATGTAGTAATAAGCTTATAAGAGGTGAAGACATGTAGGAGATGGCCATGATACAAGTTTAAAGAAGTATATAAGAAATATATTTGCTAATGTAGTCCTATAGAGTTGTAAGAAGTAAGAATATGTTAATATGTTATATGTGAGATTGTGAAAAAGTGTGAACATTGGGTGTACATCTATGCTTAATGTATATGGTGAAGTAATTTGAGACACAGAAGACAGTGTCCTAGTAGACGGCAAGCTGGCAGTCTGAGGGTTTCAATAGCTCCAGAAGCCGCTAAGAAGCTAAGAATGGCGGACGTCAGAACCAGCACAACAACCACAGATGGGCACCCGCAGCTGAGATCCACTGGAAAATCAAGGCAACACGGAAAAACCTGAGCTAGTAGCAAAAATGGTGCAGTTTAAAATGTTACTGTAACTAAAACTGTCTCTGGCTGGCTTGGAAATGAAAGTTGCAGAGCCACTTGTTTGAACTAAAAATGTTAACTGCAAAAAGTTTTTGGTTGTAAAATATTTCTTCATATTTGGAAGTGAAAGTCTAGGATCAGAATTTACTTTTTTTTTTTTTTAAACTTTTTGTACTTAAAAAATGAGATAAAACTACAAAAAGGTTTTGGTTTGGATTTCTCCATATTTGGAAGGCTGGTACCAGAATTATTTGAATTTTGAGACTTGAGAAATGAAATGAACACTAATGATTTCATTGCAATGGGACAATTTTGAATTTACTTATGATGATGACCTAGGAACTGTTTAAATGAAGAAATTTGTTTCTACCTAGGCTTAAGATGCAGTTTTGTGTATGTATATATGCTTTATTAACTGGTGATTCATGAATTGTTTTGTGTTAAAAATGGAACTGTTTTATGTTTTATGAAAAATGGAATTACTTATGGAACTGGTTTTGTGTTAAAATGTGTTATAAACTGTTTAAATAGAGAAATTGGTTTTTTTAAATTACAAAGAAATGGGGGAAGTAATATTCCTTAGTCTATTTAATTTAAAAAATATTTTCTTGTTATTTGAGTGGATTAATGTTATGTTTTGTTAGTAACAAATACAAATGGGTATAATATGAGATTACTTTAAAGTGTAAAGAGTTTTATTAAGAAACTGCTTTTGGCCGGGCGGTGGTGGCGCACGCCTTTAATCCCAGCACTTGGGAGGCAGAGGCAGGCGGATCTCTGTGAGTTTGAGGCCAGCCTGGTCTCCAAAGCGAGTTCCAGGAAAGGCGCAAAGCTACACAGAGAAACCCTGTCTCGGAAAAACCAAAAAAAAAAGGAAACTGCTTTTGGGGCTGGAGAGATGGTTCAGAGGTTAAGAGCACTGGCTGCTCTTCCAGAGGTCCTGAGTTCAATTCCCAGCAACCATACGGTGGCTCACAACCACCTGTAATGAGATCTGGTGCCCTCTTCTGGCCTGCAGGGACACATGCAGGCAGAATACTGTATACATAATAAATAAATAAATCTTTTTTTTTTTTTTTTTTTTTTTTTTTTTTTTTAAAAGAAAGAAACTGCTTTTGGAGAATTGTATATGTTTGGGTTTTTTTCTAATTAGGTTTGAGATTTTGTTCAAAAAATTAAGAAAAGGTGGAGTTGTGAGTGAATTAAGTTTGAATGTATGTGTAGAATAGTGTGGTCATGTTATTATGTTAAGCTATTGCTATTAATGCACCCTGGTTTTGTGAAGTTAAGGAAACATTTAAGTTTGATGTGAAAACATCATAAGTTTTTCCTATGTTCTGTTAGCAAGAAATTCAAATGGTTCTAATAAGAGTTTAAGTTGTAAGACTGGGAAAATTGTAACTATATATAGCACCATTTATGTTAATTCAAATGATTCTGTTTAGAGTTTGCTTTGAGATGTAAGATTGAGAGAATTATAACTATGTATAGCAATATTTCTGTTAACCTCTTAATAGTAATGATGAAGCTAAGGGATTCATTAAGTTTGCAATTGCATTAAGAGTTTTTGGGTTAAAAAGGGCTTGAGGCAGCTAAGACTACTATAGTTACCTTGGACCCAATCCAAAAAAGAAATGCCATCTATATCATCCTCTACTCCCATACTGGGAGGTGTGACAGCTGTGGAGATTGCTGTGAGCTCTTAACGAGGAGTTGTTTTTTATATATTAAGAAAGGGAGACCTGTGGGAGCCCATCTTCAGGTTTCCTAGTGGCTTTACCCACTAAAGAGAGGATGGCTGGACCACGGGCCTGAGTGCAGCTGTCTGAGATGGTCTGCACTTGGCTGTGCTGGGGGGAGGCCTTTTGCTCCACCCCTTGGCATTTCTAGGAATACCCTAGGGCAGAGAGAGTCAGGGCCGATGGAATAGGTTCCAGGCCCTCTCGAGGCTATCCTATATTTTCTATCTGTTTCTCCCTACTCTAATCTTTCTATCTAATATTTCCTGCTGCTCCTACTCAAGAGCACTCTAGGAGAAATATGGGGGTGGTGGGTAGCTCCCCCCATACACTATGAACTCCAAAAATCTCCGTACTTGTGGTTCCACCTTAACCCCTCTAGTTTTTAAGCTTTCTACAAGTGAATCTTTGAAGAACTGCTTACTATTTTCCTGTCCCATTTCAGCACTAGGGAAATTCTACTCTTATCCTAAGTTTTTTCTTACTCAATATTCCCATACCTAACCTTATATTTTTACTTATTTTTGATAGATAGAAATTAAGAGAGAAAGAAACCTAGACACAGAGAGATTCTCATTGCAGCCTAAACTCTCACTTTGGCTTTTCTTTCAGCCACTTTGCTTTATCTATATGCAATTTTACTCCCCAAAATAGAATACCATTGCCTTTACTTTTAATTCATTACCAGGCATGCGCCACCCCCCCCCCCCCCGCTCCCACAACACCCCCTAGTCTCCTTTCACCAAATCCCTAGTTATGTCCCTAATTCTGGTGCCATCTGTGGGAGGCCAGCTCCCACTCTTTCCCAGGGTACTCTTGAGGAGAGAGGGATAAAAAACATTTAGATAGAAAGACAGTGTGAAGAAGACAGACAGAAACACAGGATAGCTTTGGGAGGACCTGGATCAATAGCCACTGGCCTCTTCTGTCTCTTCAAAAGGGCTTGTTATAGGAATCCCAAGGGTCAGGGCAAAAGACCTCCCCCAGCACAGCCAAGTACAGACCTTCCAAACACCTGGTAACACTGCATGTGGTCAAGTGATCCCCTAATGCAGCCTTGCTGGGTAAAGCAAGCTCAAATCTCACCAGGAAACCCCTGTGGGCCCCTACAAACAAGAAACCCAGGTTAAGTGCAGATGCAGGTCTTAAATTTACCTGGAATTGGGCATGGCTCCTTGTTGTAATTAACTTTGGCTCTCAGCTTGATACAGTCTACAGTCACCTGAGAAGGGAGTCTCAGTTAAAGGGTTGTTTGGATAAGATTGACCTGTGGTCATGTTTCTAGGGGGCTATCTTGACTGCTAATCCATGTAGGAGAGCCCAGCACATTGTGGATAGTACCATTTCCCAGGCAAGTGGTCCTAGAATATGTAAGAAAGCCATTTAAGCTGCTGCCTAATGGAGTCAGCAACTAGGATTTCTCCATGATTTTGTTTCAAGTTCCTGCTTGAGTTCTGTCTTGATTTTCCTCAGTGATGAACTATAACCTATATCCCCTTCCATCCCTGAGTCGATGTTTGGAATAGAACTTTCTATAATGTGCTAGACTTGATTTTTCCTCAATGATATCTATAATCCCTTCATCCCCTGAGTTGACTTTGACCAATGTTTTATCTCAACATCAGAGATGAAACCAGAAAAGGAATTGGAACTGAGAGTGGGATGTTGCTGTTATAGATGTGACCTTATGGCTTTTATGCCTTGGACTATTTTGTAAGAGGAATGCAGAAGCATTTGGAACTTTTGGCTGGAAAAGCATCTGAGTGATGTTCAGAGCTCAATGGGCCATTCTAGTTGCAGCTCGGAAGATATGAGTGCTGAGAGGCATGTAGACAGTGGAGACCTGGTTTGGGAGGTATCAGAGGGCAGCAAGGACTCCTGTCAAGCTATAATAGGGACCATTCATGTCATATTTTGGCTGAGAGTCTGTGTGCTGTTGATCTGGACCTGAAGAACCAGTTGTGATGAATAAGCAATCAGGACTAATGCCGACGGCCATGAGAGTCTACACAGATAGATGACAACTAGTATTTAACGGGTCAACCCACCAGACGTGTTGGGGAGCCCCACTTGGCAGAGCCTCTGTCTGTAATTTTTCTCATGTGCCACTTTATTTCTTCCCTAAAAAGAACAGCTGTTAGGCTCCTTCCATAGCCCATTGGTAGTGTGTTTTACATCTTTTGGGCACATATATAGCTGTGGATGGTCAGGAAGATGATTTCTGCTTAATCTGTATAATTCTGATGAATAAAAATAACATTAGGACATTTTTCATAAATGAAACAGGAAAGTAACAGTATTCTCAGTCACAAAGACAGACAATTTTAGACTTCAGAACAAATTCAAAACAGACTAGCTGCCCCTGCAGAGAATACACAAACGTAAGTTCCAGGTGTTTATTGCTGAATCAAGGTCAGACTTGAAGCAACTTTGGCAGATATATCCCCCTGCAAGAATTGTCTTACTGCACGTACTCCTAGGCTCAGAGTTCAGCCAAGTAAGTGTTATCATTAAGTCATGAATTTCACTGTCATTCTATGTCTGGGAACCCTAACTGAGGCTACGTGTTTGGCTAAGTATTACTCACTGCTGGTCAGTATGATATCTCTAGCCTGAGAAAAACTGTGTGACTTATCATTTGTTATGAGAATGGGTCTGACCCTAAAACTTGTAATTGGGCAGAGGGAATGAGGAGAAGTATGGGTGTGTGTGTGTGTGTGTGCGCGCGCGTGCGTGTGTGTGTGTGTGCAGGAGAGAGCTGCTGTGCCAAGGGGGTTGTGTAGAGCTATGGAGTGAGTGTGTGTTTGTGTGTGTGTGTGTGTGTGTGTGTGTGTGTGTGTATGTGTGTGTTGAGTGATGGATGTAGCTGAATGGTCAGAGAGAGAAGTGTGAGAGATGAAGTGTAAGAGTAATTTGAAAGAGTAAATGAGTGAGAGAATGAGTGAGTAAATAATGAGTGAATGATGTAGAAGTGTGTGTGCGTGTGTGTGTGTGTGTGTGTGAGAGAGAGAGACAGAGAGAGACAGAGACAGAGACAGAGATGTGTGAAAGAGCTACTGCCATGTACAGGAGCTAGTGAAAGAACTGTGTAAAGTGCTGTATGGTAAGAGCTATGTATAGAGAGATAGATATATAGCTATATGTAAAGAATGTAACTGTGGAAACAAGGAAGATGAAGCTGCATAGAAAAGAGATGTAGAAGAGAAATGTATGTAAAAGAAACTTGTGTAGCCATATGAAAATAGATGTAACTGTGTATAGAGATGTATGGCCATGTAGGAGAGAGACGTATGTATGCAAAGAGATTTTTTAAAGGAGAGATTTTTTCTATTGAAGTAAAAAAGAAAGTTACCATCAGAAAGTGTTTCCTTATTTATTCTTCAGATAGATAGAAGCTTCTTTCTAAAGATCCTCAGGTAAAAAAGTTTCCTAAAGTCCCACTACTCTGAGGTCTTCTATTCACAACCCTGGAGCAGTTCTGGGAGCTGGCCTCCACGGGCTGCAATAGACTAAGGTGTTGAAGTCATCTATGCTTCATTAGGAGGGTTATGAAGTACTTACTCAGGGCCAGCACACAGGACCTATGGTCCAACAGATCAAAATTATGCATGAAGTTGTGAGCTAAGCTGCTGTGAGTTCTGGAGTACAATAGTTATGTCACGCCCAAAAATTTGCTCCATTCAGCATGATGTTGTCTGTAGGCTTTTGTCTGTAGCTTTTGTTGTGTTGACATATATTTTCTTCATTCCTAGTCTCAAGCTTTTACAATGAAGGTGTGTTGGATGCTGTTAAAGGCCTTGCCTACATCCATTACTACAACAGCGTGGTTTTCAGTCCTGAACCTATTAGTATAATGATTTACTGCTAAGGTTTTGAAAGCGGTAGGTGATTCAAGAGGACACTGAGATGGAACTGGGGACTAAGGCCACATACTTGACATCTAAGATGAGGTCTGAAGAAGCACCCCTAAAGTAAAATGGAACTGGAAGAAAGACTCTGTTCTCCAGAGAATAGCACTGCCCATCCTGTAGGGTGTACAGCAAATATCCCTACAGAGATGAACTTTGAAGACATGTCTCTATTTTCTCTCCAGTTAACTTCACATCAGTGAATCAGCACAGGTCCATGTCCCACCCATTAGGAAAGATCCGTTCTTTTCCCTCTGGGCCCAGGCACATGTTCTTCCCCAGGCACATCCCAGAATTTAGCCTTCTCTTGCTCTCCCAGTACCTTTGCTTTGTCTTCATATCCTTTTCCTTGTATGCTTGCTGCACTCAAAGAAGAAAATAGAATGAAAAAGTCAATAAAGATATTTCCTAATCTGATTTGTCTTAAAGGTTAGAAGGAATTATGAGAGTTTAAATATTTAATAAATATTTGATTTGTACTGCATTCAAAGAAGTGATGATGATAAGTTACGTTAATATTTAAGTAGATAATATTTTAGATAGATTAAATAATGATAATATTTAAGGTAGATAAACATGCTCTATTTCCTCCAAATTAGCTAGCCTCACTCCATGACATTTACAAGTATTACGTACTAAGATCTACGCCATCCTTCTTTATTCTCCTTTATTACTCAGTTTCTGGGTTCAGTAAAGATACTTCCTACAATAATTCAGAGAGGAGGGACCTCTGACCTTCCTCAGAGGGGAATTGTCCCCTACCTGCTGGTGTTGCCCCATTATCATGGTCAGGTAAGGGCAGGTGGGGGACCCCTCTTGTTAGTATTGATACTTGGATTTCTTTTGTTGATGAGGTTTTCAGAAGTAGTTTAATTCTTTCTGAAATCTGTTCTCTACTTTTGGCCTTCTGAGTGTAGCTGTCATGCTGTATTGACCTCTTGTCTCTGTCTCCTTGGGAAGCCCAAGGACCAGTAAGTTTGATGGGGTGTAGAGGCAGGGGTGGTAGGAGGTGTCTGTCAAGGGCTTGCTATGCAGATGGTGTTTCCAGCAGTGTGCAGTACCGATTCCTGATGGTGAAGACTCAGCTGAAGGATAAGGTGGATATACTGAGGCAGGAGAACAAGAAACTGCTGGAGGATCGGGCCCTGCTGCAGCACTACTTGGGGGACTTGGAAGTGATCTGTCAGGACCAAGAGGGAGAGATCAGAGATCTCCAGTACCAGGAACAGCAGATAGGGATAAGCAGCTGGGTCAGGGTTAAGTCCAACACCATTTCGTCATGTAACATTAGCCTGTCTACCCATCAACCCACTTGTGCTTTAACTCATCACTTTATTCCTTCACACCCATCCAGCCCCTCAGTCCCCCATTCATGATATACAATTGTTCATTTCTGTGTCCATTGCATCTGTACTTCTGGGAAGTGAGTCTCTTGTGAGAATCAATTGGCAAGCAAACCCTGCTGCTCTGTAGGCCTGAAGCTGCAGTACAACGGTGCAGACAGATCACATCACACACCTACATGTCACTATGATGGGAAGGGTGCTATGTACAGACTTGAGGGACTGAGTTCCAGGTCCTGTGGCTCATTTGCTTTGCAGGGTTCATGCGAGATGATGCAGGACAGGAGCAGCTTGCAAGTAGGAGAGCCCCCTGCAAATGTCAAATGAGTGATTCTCTTTGTCACCTTGTTGGGTGATATGTGGCTTTTCTTCGTTCTATTGTCTCAATCCCAAGGTGGTCTCTTCACCATGCCCAACTTGATTCACACTGACAGAAACGTCAGTGGGAGTTCGTCAACAGTGTTTACTGTGTGTTTCCTTGACATGTGCTCTCATCACGGAGTTACAGTATGGAGCTGATGGGTTGCCCAGGGATGTGGAAATGGCTCACGACAAGCTGAGGGTTGGGTTGTAAGATCTGAGGCTTTGAGACAAAAAGTTCTCCAAGCACCTCAACATAGTCTGGCTAAGCAGAACGTATTCCCCCTATGCAATTTTAATCCAGAGAGAGAGAGAGAGAGAGAGAGAGAAGAGGAGTCATTGGATTCTTCTGAAAGAGCTGCTGTGCTTAGTCTAAACCTATGTGCTTAGTCTAAACCTCATCTAGTATGATATTGTTTTCTCCTCAACTTATTTTGTTCTCTCTCTCTCTCTCTCTCTCTCTCTCTCTCTCTCTCTCTCTCTCTCTCTCTCTGTGGGGGGAGGGGAATGGAGGTAAGTGAGTAATGTAGTGCACCATGTATGTGGATAGCAGTTAAAGAGTTAAACCACTTGGTTTGTCAGTCTCTACCCTGAAACATGCATTCTTCCTTCCCAGAAGCTTGCTGTTTTGGTGAGACTGACTGACCAGTAAGCTCTTGGGATCCTCTCTTTGTGCTTGCACTTGTGTGAGAGTCTATTCATGCCTATGCTCAATACTCTACTAAGAACACAATCTTCTAATGAACAGGAGCCACTGAGACCAGAGGAAAGTCTGCAATCCCTGCTGAAACAGAGGGAGCTCGTCTCCCAGAAAAAGAGCTTGGCAGTCAAGCTGCAGTATCACTTGACTGTGTCCCAGATGAGGTATGAGCCCAGGCTGGGAGTTGGGAGTTGGATTCAAGTGGGTCTCTTCCACCTTGGATCTCTGGCTTTTGTGGGCTCTGTCTCTAGGCAAGGCTCCCAGCCAACACCAGGGAAAGAACACTTCAGAGTATTGTGCTGGTGCAGTCAACATGAACTTCCCTCCAGGAAATAATGTACTTGATATTCAGTGTGTCTGTAGAATTGTGTCTCCCCTGCTCCCTTATGAGTTCTCTCATGTTCTGAGCAGGCTTTCCTTGTACTCAGAGCTCTGCCTGCTTCTCCCTTCCAAGTCATTGACAATAAAGGTGTGTCTTACCATGCTTGACTAAAATTACATTTTCACTGATTGACATAACTGGTAGAGATGAGAGTCCCACCCTTGGTCACTGTTAGATATAGCACTGGCTGTCTTCGTTGTTAATCCATTTCCCTTGTAAAGCATTCTGTGGATATAATGAGTTGAGTCATTGCCAGTATGACACAAGTAGATGTCTCTGCTGCAGGATTGTTCAGAACCTTCACAGAGTGTTGTGTAAGAGATTCCTCTAGAGAAGCAGGATGTAGATTCTCAGCGTTAATCCTAAGGAAAACAAGATGTTTGCTTTAATTAAAGAGCCCCTGAAGGGCCCGTGTTCTCAGGCACACATTTCAGAAAATGCTCCCTCATGATAGGCTCTGTCTTGCATATTGTCTGGATGCAAGGTTCCTTCTGGGCAGGAGGCCTGAGCATGCCTCATGACCTTGTCCAGTTGTCTAAGCTGAAATGTTGTATTAAGTCTATCTATAAAATGAGGTGTTCCATGAATAACTTACCATGAACATTGTGTGTATCTTTTTATGCTGTTATCTATGACTTTAATTCACTATTAATTTTGTCACACTGTTGTCCCTGGACTGTATGAGAAACTCCTGTTCTTTCTCATAGGTCAGATCAACTTCCAACAGTTGATAAAGTCAGAAAAGATTCAAGGGCAAGCTACTCTATGACCCTTATTCCTTAGAGGTACAAACAATAACTTCTGTCAAAAGATCAGTGTTGAGTGTCAGGAACAATTGAGTTTTTGTGAGGTCATAGCTTGACAGCTGACATGGCAGGTCCCCACCAGGACTGTGTCCTAACTGCCATCCTCCTCCAGATCAGAAATACTCCAACATGAACAGGAGCAGGGCTCAGCCCACGATGAAAGCCTCCTACAGACAGAGCTGCTGCAGCAGGGGCACTAAGTGTCACAGGCAAGTGAGCCACAATGGCATCCCATCCCTAGCAACATGGCGTTCATGGGGTGGATGTTCCTCCTTGACTCTGGTTCCCTATGTGTGAATAGGCTCTGATTATGTCTATCCAGTGACAGAGCAAGGGAGCTTCTCAATCGTATTGCCTTTCCTTCTTTCACAGCACCCTTTCAGGGAACTGAAGAGGCTGAAGGAAGCCACAGACAACTGAACCCATGACATTCTCTACTATAGCATCAAAATCTCCTCTGAATAAGACATGTCCTTCTGTCAACTCAGCATTGAGGCAAACATCAACCTCCCTGTAGGTGTTCTATCCCAAATCCGATCCATGTGTCTGCTGACTCACTATTTCTGGAGTAAAGAAACCATCCGAAAGAAGCTTGAGATACAAAAAAACCTGCCAAGAATTACTCAGAGCCCTGACATCCACCAGCAAGTGGGGCACAATAGCATGGAGGGAGGACACATTTCTGATCAAAATTACTCTGAAAGTTTGTTGCTGAGAACATTTGAAAGCTGATTGAGCCCTCAGTCCTTCATATGTGGAGGGAAATCTGGCAAGGGAGTCTGTGATGATACCATGGTGCTATCCAAATAGACCATGCCAAAAAGCATCAAATTCTCATCCTGTCCAGTGCTGAAGCTACTGCATGTCATGCACATGTGATGCTGAAGTTAATGCTCTACAGAGACGACAACAATCCCTTGCTAGTTGTTTACTGATTTGTTCTCCCATTAGGAAATCAATGGCAGATTCTCTGTCTCAGCCTTGATTGAGGTGAACTGTCCTGAGAAAGGATTTATAGAGGATGTCAGAGTGACCTTTTGTGTCTTTGGACAGCAGATGCTCCCCATGTCCTTTTTTGGTCTTGAGTAGGCACACAGACATGTGTTTGCTGAAAGAATATTATAGTGGCCAATGTACTATAGGATCGTCCTTGGTGAGTGCTTGACCTTCAAAGCCCCACAGTGGCCTGTCTACACTTGTCTTGAAAAGGTTATTACAATCTGTGCCTGCCTTCCTATTATGTGTCCAAAACTGCCCACAGGGTGTAGGCCAGTACCACTAATCTGCATGAAGAAAATGTTCTTTAGTGTAAATGTCTTTGTTTGGTTTTGGGGTTTGGGTTTGCTTGCTTTGAGATTTTGGTTTCAGGTTTTGTTATTTTTTTTGTTTTTTCTTTTTTCTTTTTTTCTTTGATATTTTACTAAGGCTATATGACACACACACACACACACACACAAACACACACACACACACACACAAGTATATGCTCTATTTAAGCCCTCATTGAGTTAATTGACAATATTTTCATAAATAAAAAAAGGAATTTCCAACCCTTACTTCCATGTGGGTCCTCAGCATAGCTCTTGGCTGTTTTGATAAATGTTCCGGATACATTATCATGGCTTCTTCTCCTTGCATGTGTGTAGAATAGGTAACAGTTTACTATCAGCCCTTCTCAGACTAAACTGTCCAGAGTGTGCAGTGTGGACTGAGGCAGTTCTTCTTCTTTCTCATGTAAACATTCCTAGTTTTGAAAGCATTCTGTCAGCTACTCACATGGCCATTCTTATGGTGGCCAAATCAACAGTTAAAGCTCACCTTGGTGTCTGCCCTGTAGTAGTTGTAGCAGATGAATGGAGTTACAGGCCAGGACTACAACTCAGAGGTAAGTACTTGCCTAGCATGTGCAGTGTGCTAGCTTCACGTTATTACTTCAGAGTGAAAGGAGATGGAATATTAACCCTGTTACCTCCTATGGGGTGACATACAGCAAAGCAGGAGGATTCATAGAAGCTTCTGAAATTCTCCTACCTCCATTTCTTGCCCTCAGTGAAGTGTGGCAAATATTCCTTTGTGGATAAAAATTTCCAATGAAGGAAGTACACACAGACCATTAATATTGATATATTGATTATTAAATTCTGTGGCTATGGTGATGGACTGGAAGATGACTAAGCCGGTAAAGGTAATGCAGACAAGGCTACAGACCTGTGTTTGTTTTCCTGGGACTCACATTAGTGGCAGAGAGAACACAATTGTCCTCTGAGCTTCATTTGGGTGGGGTGTCTAGTCTCAGCCCCCTGGAGCTAAGACATGGTTTCCCATTCCTCACTTATGCTATGATTTCTCCCTCTCATGTTCTCATGTAAATATATTGTTGTTTGTTCCATTTGAGTAAAATTGGGACTTTTGTTATTTTACTTTTGCTATGAGAAGTTACAGAAACAAAGAAGACCAACATCAAACCATCACCTGAAAAACAGGTTAAGGGAATGTGGGCATCTGGAACTTGAAACTGTGCTAATACAGATTGGTAGGCCCAATCTGCTCCAAAATGTCTTTTACAAATGCCTGGCTAAATGTTATTTGTTGTCTACCTCTCATTGTCTCCAAGAGACCATAACGTGTAGTGAAAGCTGAGCTGGTCTCTGTGGCTTGTTGTTGTCTCACTGGAGCGGATAGCCTCCTGTACTGTGATGACACGGACTGAATGCTGCACAGTTGGTCCAGGTCACCTCACTGTCTTCTGTTGTCATCCACATTCCTCTTAGCTGTGAACAGTCAATATACTGCCCAGAGCCACGGAATTCACAGAATTAGCACTCCTGAGTATGACCCTGGGATGGACATGGTGGGAGGAGAGAACTAATTGCTGCAAGTTGTCCACTGACCCACAATCGTGCTCTGACACACATGTCCCCAAACACACATATAAGTACACAGGGAATAAATTTAATAAAAATTTGAAAACAATTCAATACCAGGCAACTTTAAACTCTGTATTGTCAAGTGACATAGACATTTATGGCCAAATGATGAAGGAAAACAAGTTTCCCTCCTGATTGTGGACAAAGGTTGGATGAAGGAAGGAGAAGCTGCCAGAACATGCTAGGGAGGGGACCACAAAGGCTTTGGGGGTTCTGGAAGATTTATTGTTCACAGAGCAAGGAGGGGAACTTGGATCTGTGTGTGACTATATACACACCCGTTTTCTGAATGGACAGAGACCCGCAGGGAGGGAACATTGACAATGTTGTGGCAGTAGAGGGGAGGCAATGTCTTTCCCCTTCTTCCCCGCTGGCTCTACAACATTCCACTACCATTCACCACGGCCTGCATTCTATTTGGATTACTGTTAGATGTTAACAAGTCTGTCTTCATCCTCCCTTCACAGGTTCATTCAGCTGACAATTAAGGGAGGTTCCTAAGTGTCAGCAACCAAGAAGGGACATCATTGAAGGGAACATCCAATAAAGATGAGATATGCATGTGGGTGTGCTGACATGTCACTGATCCCAGCACCAGGGAAGTAGTGGCAGAAGGATCAGGAGTCTGAGGCAAGTCTGGGCTACATGAGCCCCTATCTAAGACAATAATGTAAATAAAAATGAAGAAGAGCCTGTCTTCACAGTGGAGAGAGAGTTGACAGAGCAATCTGTGGAAACACGGCCTGACTTGGCCCTGTGTGCTCTCAGGTCCAGGTTCCAAGAGTATGTAGCAGTTGGGGAGCTGAAAGTCTTTTCTATTTGACAGACCAGCCTGAATTTCCTACAGCAGGAAATCCATTCTTCACCATTCAGCAGAACCTTGGAGACAATTGCTTGTGCTCAGGACATGAAAGCCTTAGGTAAAAGTCGGGGGAAGAGTTACTCTTAGCTGAAGAAGAGTCATCAGCGTCTTTGACACTTCCTGTGTAGACTTCATGAGGTCCTGGCTTGCTGGAGTCTTACTGATGAATTGAACTGTGGAGAAGCAGGCTTATTATCCTGGTGCACCTGCCCAGAGAGTCTTGGCCAAAGCCCAGGAATCTGCGTGTCAACAAGACCCTCTAGGGCAGTGGTTCTCAGCATTCCTAATGCTGTACTAGAGCTTAAGTAGAAGTTGTAGTTGGTTGTTTTTTACTCTTTGCTCTTTGGGGGGTCTGCCACTCAGCTCCTAAACAAATGACACAGAGTCTTATTCTTTCTTGTGAATACTCAGCCTTAGCTTGGCTTGTTTCTAGCCAGCTTTTCTTAAATTATCCCATCTATCTTTTGCCTCTGGGCTTTTATCTTTCTCTATTTCTGTATATCTTTTCTTTCCTTCTTACTCTGTGGCTGGCTACGTTGCTGGATGGCTGGCCCCTGGAGTCCTCCTCTCCTTTTCCTTTTAGTCCTTCTCAATCTTTCTTCCCAAATTTATCTTCCTACTTATTCTCTTTGCCTGCCAACCCCACCTATCTTTTCTCCTGCCTACCTTGGCTGTTCAGTTTTTCATTAGACCAATCAGGTGTTTTAGACAGACAAAGTAACACAGCTTCACAGAGTTAAACAATGCAAATTAAAGAATGCAACATATCTTTGCATCATTAAACAAATATTCCACAGCATAAACAAATGTAGCAAATCTTAAACTAGTATTCTGCAACAAGAAGTCACTCCAGTGAGTGAGAAGCTACCTACATGAATTTAGGAGGCTCAGAAGCCAGGTACAGTTCACAATCCTTGAAACCAGAGGAACTAAATGACATGGGAGGACAGATCTTTTTCTAAGCAACTGCTGGCATTTTCTTGTTGGGAAGCCCCTAAAGTCACACATTTTCTTTCTTTCTTTTTTTTTTTTTAAAGATTTACTTATTATATATACAGTGTTCTGCTTGCATGTATGCCTGCATGCCAGAAGAGGGCACCAGATCTCATTATAGATGGTTGTGAGCCATCATGTGGTTGCTGGGAATTGAACTCTGGACCTCTGGAAGAGCAGCCTGTGCTCTTAACCTCTGAGCCATCTCTCCAGCCCAAGTCACACATTTTCTATGTGTCTGCCTAGTCTCAGCCCCCTTGCTTCTCACCACAGTCCTAAACTGAAACAGGTAGAATTTCCAATAGGGCTCATGAGCTTACTCTTCAGGCCAATCAGCAGAGAGGACAGCCAGAACCAAGTCTAGTTGCTTAGAGGCCTCTGGAAAAGCCCACCTGCAATAAGAAAACCCATTACCTGGCTGGATGCCAGTCTCAATACTGGAATAAAAACAAAGGGAAGCAGACCCCAGGTATGCTCAGAGTAAGAGGAAGTGTGTTATATGGCAGATGAACTGAGGTTAGAGGGTACGAGGTAGTGGGGAAGTATCAGGAGGCTCCCCCCAAATCCAAGCATCTTTCTCCTACAGGACTTATGCTCAGAATTATTATTCCATTTTAAAGATAAGACAACTGAGCCACCCAGTGGTTCCTAGATGCTTATGCTGAGGGTTTGAGCTGGCCTGCATTGTGAACAGGGACATTGTGCTGGTTTAAATGAGAAAAGGTCACATTACACATGACAGTTGGAGGCCTTCATTAGTGCAAAATCACAAAATCACTCTAAAACTCACAATTATAAAATTACCCCTTACATGAGGAGAACATTTCTAAAGAAAACACAATTAATGGGCATTACAAAATGAAGGGGCACTTGTTTTAATGTTTTAAGAGCTACTCTGCCATATCTGACCACGTCATTCTAGGCCATTGCTCTCAAATGTCCAATTGTAGGCCAACAGTTTATTAAAGATGATGAGTGATGAAGTCCCTCTCAATATAATAGCATACCTATATATTATTTGGCATTCTTTAGAACAGGCTTTACAAAGAAGGTCATTCCCCCAACTATAATCCTATCATGTCACTTCTGTGTTTCAGCTAAAATTTGTATTTCAGAAAAAAAGAGAAAAATGTATTTCAGAAATTAGCCACAATGTTGTCACTGCTTTGATTCCCACAGGGGTTCAGTTATGTAGGCTTCTTTATAGGGCTGTGCATAACATCTCATTACAGACTACTGTTCTTTGTTTGAGTCTACATTTCCATAACCTCAACAATTTTCTCTATCCGGCCTATTTATGCTGCATGATTTTGCTTTTACCCCATTTTTCTAAGGTAGCAATAATTTTCTTATTTATTATATCTTTCTAATTTTTAAGGTAAGAATAAATTATACTATGTCTACAACAAACCCGAATGAAATACCTAAATCAGTTTTTAATTTTTACTTATTATTTGATGTGTATGAGGGTTTTGTCTGCTTATATTTCTGTGCACCACATGCATGTGGTATCCACAGAGGTCAGAATAGGGAGATGGATTCCATGAAGCTAGAGTTACAGCTGGTTGTGTACTGTTATTTGGGTGCTGGGATTCACACAAAAGTCCTCTGGAAGAACAGCCAGTGTTCTGAACTGCTCAGCAATGTCCAGCAACTTACATGTGCTCACTCACCCAGCTCCAAGTCGAGTTAACTGCTCACCTATGTTCCTGGTTGCCCCCAGTGGGGCAGCCTAGGCCCAGCAGGAGCAAGCAGCCTGGCCTCCTACTGCCAGCTCAAAGAGTCTTCAGCGGGCAGTGCCATGGCAGTGGTCAAGAAGGAAAGCAGATTCCTGGAATTCTTGTTCAGCAAGAAAGCCGAACTCAGCCAGCACCTCCTGCTTCAGCAGCAGTCGAGCAGAGCAAGGGCTCCCAGATCAACTCCAAGCACTACAAGACCAAGCTGTGGAGACCATTCAAGGTGAGCAGCACATGTGAATAAGGAAAGAAGTGTCAGTTTTCACAGGGCTTCCACCAGCTGTGCAGCCTCACTTGCTACCCCAAGTACAAGAAGGAGCTGTGCTACATCTTCCACATCAGCTTCTGCCCCTATGGCCCATGCTGCCAATGCTGCCGTTTCATTCACAAAGCAGAGAAGCTGAGGCCCTTGCTATGATGGGAAGTTGGAGGTGAGGGACAGCTACAGAGACCTTTAATTTCTCCAGCTTCCAGCTCGGCCACCATCAGCCTCCTGGGAGATGTGGAGTTGCTCCTGCTGCTCCACAGCCCCACTTCATGCATGCTGCTGCTAACCTAGTGCTCCTTGGCTTTATCCTGTTTCTAATCTGCCTCTTCCTGCACCTCCACCTCAGTGAATCCATGCCTTTGGGTGCCCCCAAGGTACTGGGCCACCCTGGTGGCTGCAGTGGCTGCCACTCTGCTATATGCCCGCAGGAGCTTGGATGACCTGCTGGTCCCCAGAGCCCATTGCACCTTCTGCTGGGCGCCCTTGGGCCAGAGCTGTGCAGCCTCGTCATGCAGCTCCACATCCATAGCGGTTGCAGCTGCAGCCTACTGCAGCAGGGGCCAGCAGGGCTGGCATGCCCCTTCCTGCCCCATGCTCAATGCCCCTGGACCTGCTTGCCATTGCTTCCCTTTGGCTTCCAGCTGCCTTGCTGTCTCTCAGAGTTGCCTGTGATCAATGTGCCCCTGGCAGAACCTGGACTTGCTGCAGGACCTTGACAGCCACCTGAGCTGCTCGCTGACCTCCAGCAGCCTCAGCCACTTTGAGTCCCCAGCCTGGACCCACACATCCACCTGCCCACATTCACCTGCCTCTCCATCTCCAAGGACCGAGACAAGGGGAAGCCTGAGAGGGTTTGGGAGAGGTGCTGCAGGGGGCAGCAGGCTGAGATGGCTTTGCAGAAGGCCAACTTGCAAGCCTTGTACTTGAACTCACTGGGAAGGGCCCAACTATTATTCTTTTACTTTTCTCCTATTATTAGTATAATTATTATAATTATTATTGTTATTATAAACTACAAAGTTTCCTTCTTGTAGAAATAAAAGCCAACAAACTATCTGTATGGATGAACACATTTTTGACACCAGGGCAGCTGTGATATGGGAAGAAGAAAAGTTTTCAAACACTTTCTCAGGTCTCAGATGAGTTTGAAACTCTGATAAAAAATAAAATAAAATCAGCCGAGCACCAGTGGCTACCAAGCACCATTCTATGTTTTTCTGTTGTTGTTGTTTGTTTTATTTTTTTAGGCAGGGTTTCTCTGTGTGGACCTGGCTGTCCTGGAACTCTCCCTGTAGACCACGATGGTCTTAAATTCACAGAGATCCATCTGCCTCTGCCTGCTAAGTGCTGGGACTAAATGCATGGGCCAAAACACCCAGCCTTGAAAGGAAATCATGCAATCTTGAAGCTCTGAAAGTAGTTTGAGGAACACCTTGAGGTTTTTCTTAGAATGTATAATGGTTGCAGCCCATCTCTGACTTTAAAGAGAAAAAAGAATGACTACATACTTTTCAGTCAGGCTCACATGTGGCATGATTTTCTACTTCCAGCTTTAGAAACCAGCAAGAAAAAAATGGTTGCTGAATCTACCAGTTCTACTGTGACATTGATTATAAAGACTTGCAGCAGTAATGGGGAAATCGTCTCAGCACAGCCATAGGGCCTAAATTTGCCTTAAAAGTTCCTCAACCAAAAAAGTATTTCATTATTGCTTGAGAGAATTGGAATGTCAGATGGGTTCACTTGAACAAAAGGAAAAAAAATTTACCATTTTTTTTATATAGCTCTTCACTTTATGAAGAGGCCATCTCTTAGTGCTGAAATGGTTTGTAATACATGAACATGTCTTGTTTAATGACAGTCCAAAACTTGTATATTATTTTTCAATGTCAAAAGGCAGGAATGTCTCCAAGGCTTTCCTGGATGGTGGATGAATGAGCAGTGGCTTAGTGTGTGTGTAGGTACAATTGGAGAACGCTGTTGTGGACTCTGCACTACTTTGACAAAAGTAAGATTTGAATGTAAAAAGAGAAATCAGCTTGAGTTTACTTTGTGGAATCAGTTGACTACAAATTGTGACTGTAATCATTGTACTGTAAATGTTTGGTGGTTTTCCTTAAAAAAATTTTTAGAAAAAAGTTACCCCAAATGATAAATCAACAAACCAACATATCACGAATTGAAATTTAGATAGTAGACATATATGCAAATGTAGTAAACCAAAATGGCAGTGGTTTACACACTTTGTAAATGTAGAACAAACCAACATATCACGAATTGAAATTTAGATAGTAGACATATATGCAAATGTAGTAAACCAAAATGGCAGTGGTTTACACACTTTGTAAATGTATCATGACACTGATATAAAAATAACCATATTTCTGCAGTTCAACACATTTAAGCCCAGACCAATACAAGATTTAGAGTAGCAAGGATTACCTGGTATAGGCAGCGTGCAAAATGTAAACTGATGGACCAAGACAGACACTGTCAGTTCTTCTCTGCTGTACTCTAACAAGGCATCACATGTTGTATGTTTTCATTAAGGGTTACAGCAAGACAGGAAAAGTTGACAATGACACTGGACTACTATAGAGATGGTACATGGCTTTGGAAAAAGACAAAGTTTGCTTGTATTGGAGGAGCAGCTCTTCCTGGATTTTCTCTATCAATTTTATTCTGCTTACAACAATATCCTAGGTTATCTGTTTATGAAATTGTATCTAGATATAGATTTCTTTTTTTGAAATACCTTTTGAGATGTATTGCGAACTAGTCTGGAACTTGCTGTGTAGACTAGGCTGTCCTTGAACTCACAAATTTCACCCTGCCTCTGCCTTCCCAGTGCTGACACTAAAGACATACACTATCACACATTGTGATATGGATTATTTTTGTTGTCTAAATAGGAGTTGAGGAAAAGGTTTCTCAATCTTCTTCATTGTTTCATTTTTCCACCTGATGGATCTCATGGTAAAGTAACTATGGGAATGTACCATGGGACCTTCTGACTAAATAGTAGAGAGAGGTGAAAAAAGTATTATAAATGTAGTGGTTTCCTCTTTATTGTCTTGAGATAAACTGCATAATGAGGAGGATACAATACATTAGAAGAAGTATGAAAATGTATCTAAGGTTGACAAATCTCCCACCAAACTCATGTGTTCATCATGATTCAAGTTCATTTCTAACAAAAACCTTTGAGATCATTTAATACTTCCACTTTAAGTACTTTTTTTTAGTACTTAATTTATGTCTTAATTTTTAGGATTAATCTGTTGTAATATTTTTTCATTATCTCTTTTGGCTATACTCTTTGAGCAAATTTTGGATTTTTTAAAAACCTTACAAAGCATATAAAATGAGCAACCTTGTATTTGAGGCCAAAATAAAATACTGAATTCTGAGATACACTGAGTTGTCAATCCTAACAAAAATCTAGAGACATTATGTAAAAGTAAAAGCAGAGGAGGCTTCTCAGCTGCCAAGTAGCATTGAGTCAGTTTATAAAACTCCCATTTTATTTTACTTTTATGCATGCTTGTGTGTGAATGATTTCCCTGGATGTATGTCTGTGCACCCTGTGCAAGCTTAGTACCCACTGAGGCTAGAAGCACCAGATCCTCTGGGACTGGAGTTTCACACAGATGTTATCCCCTTGTGGATGCAAGGAACCAAACGTAAGTATTATTTACTACAAAGACAACTCCCAAACCTCAATCTCACACCTCTTCAAATTATCATATGGAATGTGTTTTCTTGGTAACTTATGTGAGTAACTCTTATGGAAATTTTGTCAACTATTTTGTGTGATAAATGGATGGCTAACACCATTTCAGAGCTTTGAATGAATCCTACAGGATTTGTTCACAA